>NW_025937992.1:23918-33341 GCF_000764305.2 Hyalella azteca | reverse complement strand
GGTCTATACTACAGCCTGGTCTATACTACAGCCTGGTCTATACTACAGCCTGGTCTATCTATACTACAGCCTGGTCTATACTACAGCCTGGTCTATACTACAGCCTGGTCTATCTATAGTACACCCTGGTCTATCTATGCTACGGCCTGGTCTATCCTACAGCTGGTCTATCTATGCTACAGCCTGGTCTGCAACTTTCTCTTAAGCATAAGAATTCAAGCAGCGCGGTTAGTGGCAGATTGTGAACATAGAACTCAGAAAAATCGATAGGTCAAATAGTCCAAAATAGTGACACACTTTTCCCACGTAAACTGTGTCGAAATGACCCACGACGCGCCAAAAGTGCATCGATATTTTGACAAAGTCTTACTTGTACGTCTGAGTGTAGAAGTCATTATTTTTGGTACATTCTCGCGTCTTACAAACGCTAGCTGCAATTCGCTTGCACATAAAACGCTTTAGTTTGCATAAAAACCAACTCAAACATGCATGTCATCTCAGTCTCTTCGAACGACCAGTAAAAAAGTTTTGGACAAACACAGCCAGATTGTTTATAACGAGAACCTTCAAATGAGACATGTTCCTCAAAATATCAGCATCATATGAATATAACTAGAACAACTATCATTAATCACAATAACTTTCTTTGTCGAACGTGTTAATTTTTCGCCCGCAACACAGATTTTCTTGAGAGCGTCTGCCAAACATGATGTATCAGTTGCACCATCAGTAACATCACAACTAAAATCTTTATAGATATATTTTATATGAATGAATTAATCTCTTTATATAAAAACGCCTTTTATAGATTTTTTTATGCGATATCACACTATTCGTACTATTTTCCTATTCAATAATTTTGCTCCGTTTCTTTAATGTCGTTTTTAGATCCCAAATTGAACGTTTAATGCAAGTTTTGCACACGCAATGAATGTCAATTAGGAATTGGTATAATGCAACACGTCACGAACATATCAGTCTTATATAATAGGTAGCAACAACGGCTCTCATAATCAAACGTTTTAGGCGGAATACTAAAATAATTTATAATGATTTTATTCCTAGGAATGATCATACTAAGAACTTTGCACCACCGTCGTAAAATTCATCGAGCAAAACAAATACGTGAATACCAACAACGGTGCTGTTTAAAGTGGTAGAAATCGCCACAAAAATATGTGTTGGATAAGTGGTTGCATGAAAGTAGCTGCAAATACTGTACAAGCGTTGCAAATTGCCACACTAATTATACTTTATTCGATATAACAATCGTCATGAAAAAATCATATTATATCTAATGAAGCAAATTGCCGCACAAATGGTGTTATATCCGATGTAGCAAATTGCCACACTAATGATACTATATTCGATATATAAATCGTCATGCGAATAATGCTGTATCAGATGTAGCAAATTGCCGCACAAATGGTGTTACATTTGATGTAACAGATGGCCACAGAAATGGCGTCGCAAATGGCCGTAGAAATTGTGCTGTCCCAGAGCTGCGCTTTGCGTGGGCACGGCGCCCCCTGTTGAGAAATACGGGCGATTTAGCGGTGGCCGCCCCTGCCATTTATCGGGAATATTTGAGACGTCGCCATATTTGAGTATATGTAATAGCTGCAGCTGTAACTCGTGCAGCAGCTGTATTGATGCAGCAGCAACTCGTGCAGCAGCTGTATTGATGCAGCAGCAGCTCGTGCAGCAGCTGTATTGATGCAGCAGCAGCTCGTGCAGCAGCTGTATTGATGCAGCAGCAACTCGTGCAGCAGCTGTATTGATGTATCGAGCATATATGAATGTCACATGCATAGAAGCACATGGACAAGCCGCAGCAGCATGCTGCTGTAGGAGAAGCATGCAGCGGCATGCAGCAGTATGCAGCATGCAGAAAAAGCAGCAGCAGCAGTAGTAGTAGGCAGCATGCAGCAGCAGCATGCAGCAGCAGCAGCATGCAGCAGCAGCATGCAGCAGCAGCATGCAGCATGCAGCATCATCATGCAGCAGCAGCAGCATGCAGCAGCAGCATGCAGCATCATCATGCAGCAGCAGCATGCAGCAGGTCAATAAGCCAGCCTGCTCCGCCCTACTGGCCTGTCAACCGCCAGCCTGCAACTCTGGACTGATCAAGCAGAGATGATGCTACATTTATCACTTCAATAATGATAATCAGGATGAAGAGAATAATGTGCGCAATGATAACTACATTTATCTCGGTGCTAAGGATAGTCAAGATACAGGGAATGATGTGTGCGATGATAAAAACATTTATCTCGTTACTAATGATGGTCAGGATAAAGGGTATATTGTGCGCGATGATGACTACATTCATCTCGTTTCTAATGATAATCAAGATAAAGGGAATGATGTGTGAAATGATAACTACATATACCACGTCACTAATGATAATCAAGATAAAGGGAATGATGTGTGATATGATAACTACATTTATTACGTCACTAATGATAATCAGGATAACGGAAATGATGAACCGCTTTCTGCACCTAAAATCTGGTGTCGGCTGAAATGCAAGATTATGACGTTACTAATGATATTCAGGATAAAGGGTGAGCGATTAAAACTATACAGAATAAACTGAGAAGATCACACCGACTGTACAGCTGACACTGTGTGCAAAACTAACAGTATACAGTCTCAACAAACATTACCATGTGCAGCCATATAGTGTACTGTAGCTGCATACATTGTATACTGCACGCTATACAGTGTACGGGGTACAGTGCACAATGTACAGTTCACGGCACACAATGCACAGTGCACGGCATACAGTATACAGCACACATCACACAGTATACAGTACACATCACGCAGTATACAGCACACATCACACAGTATACAGCACACATCACACAGTATATAGCACACATCACACAGTATACAGCACACATCACACAGTATACAGCTAATATGAAAATAGTGAGAAGGTATGTGAAAATAGTGATACGGTATGTGAAAATAGTGATAAGGAATGTGAAAATAGTGATAAGGTATGTGAAAATAGTGATAAGGTATGTGAAAATAGTGATGAGGTATGTGAAAATAGTGATAAGGTGTGTAAAAATAGTGATTATGAATGTGAAAATAGTGATAAAGAATGTGAAAATAGTAATTAGGAATGTGAAAATAGTGATAATGAATGTGAAAAAATGATAATTAATGTGAAAATAGTGAGGTGTGTGAAAATAGTGAAAAGGTATGTGAAAATAGTGATAAGGAATGTGAAAACAGTGAGAAGGTATGTGAAAATAGTGAGAAGGTGTGTGAAATAGAGATAAGGTATGTGAAATAGTGATAATGTATGTGAAAATAGTGATATTTTACGAGAAAATTAAAATTTTGAGTCGTCATTCGGAAATAGTGAGAATGTATTAAGTGAAAATAGTGAGGCGGTAATTGGATATAGTGAGTAGCTACTAGTAAATTGGGCCTCCAGCGCAGTAATGATATTAAGCGCATATCTCGTACACTAACTTTCAATTCAGTCCAAAAAATCACTGCCAATATTGCGGCCATATTTTTGATCAATAGAAATCCTTCATCAGTGTTACTTCTTATCATCTGCTGGCATTTTTATGTCGTTCCCAAACGGCAATCTTGAATTTAAATATTTTGGTCAAATTAATGATGTCAAATATTTTGATATATTAACCGGGCATATCGCTAATTCCATCAGCAATTCAGGATATTATAAAGATTACATCATTTCAACGATAATTTGATAATTAAATAACCAATTTCAAATACGCCGGCCAGACGCGCGGCACGCAAGTAAAAAACCGTCCGTTCGTCGCACCTCAACCATCTGCCCTAGCCCTCCCAGCCACCAGCTGCCCTGGCCCTCCCAGCCACCAGCTGCCCTGGCCGTCCCAGCCACCAGCTGCCCTGGCCGTCCCAGCCACCAGCTGCCCTAGCCCTCCCAGCCACCAGCTACCACCTGTTGAAGGTCGCTCCCCGCAGCTGGAATGCATAGCGAAGTGACGTCAATTTAGTGATGAAAAACATGGTGCATTTCGGACCACAAATGTGAGGAAATTGCGTGTGTTGAAATGTGGTGAATCTTGCGAGATGAAACAAGACTGAGGTGAAGTATAGCGAGCATTTGGGCGATGAACACAACGCTACAAAAATCTGCGGCAATTGTGCCAAAAAATTGGGTGCACCTGATACAGAGATCACGATATAAAAAAGTCAGCGTCCACGATACGATGAACGAAAACAGAGCTACGGGACGATGTCAGCACATCTACAGCGCAGTGCACCGCAATGTCAGCGCATCTACAGCGCAGTGCACCGCAAATTCAGCGCACCTACAGCGCCATGCACCGCAAATTCAGCGCATCTGCAGCGCAGTGTACCGCAATGTCAGCGCATCTGCAGCGCAGTGCACCGCAATGTCATCGCAGTGCACCGCAAATACAGCGCATCTGAAGCGCAGTGCACCGCAAATTCAGCGCAGTGCACCGCAAATTCAGCGCAATGCACTGCAAATACAGCACTTCAAAAAAGCGCTGAAAATGACGTCGTGGTGAGCGCGTTTGAGCAGCAATTGCCTCGTAGGTTCGACGACCGCATCGCCAGGCCGAGAGTGAGGCGCCCACACGGCGTATGTGGGCCACGGCTGCAGCTGCGGTGGCAGCAGCTGTAACAACGGACGCTACATTACAGCAGCGTCCGACAACTACAGCAGCAGCATCGACAACTACAGCAGCAGCATCGACAACTACAGCAGCAGCATCAACAACTACAACACCAGCAGCAGCACCGACAACTACAGCAGCAGTAGCATTGACAGATAAAACAGCAGCAACACCGACAAATACAGCACCAGCAGCAGCATCTACAACTACAACGCCAGCATCATCGACAACTATAACACATGCAGCAGCAGCAGCAGCAGCAGCAACAACAACAGCAGCAGCAGCATGCAGCAGCAGCAGCACCTAAATATAAGGTGGCACGCGCAGGCTGCCGGTAGCCACGAAGCCTCTCAAGGCCGAACTGCTGACACAGCCCCAGTGTGAGGAGTAGAGTGGTAGATGGGGAGAAGAGTGGTAGATGAGGAGTACAGTGGTAGATGGGGCGTACAGTGGTAGATAGGGAGTAGAGTGGTAGATGGGGAGTAGAGTGGTAAATGATGAGGAGTAGAAGAGCAGATGCGAAGATCTGCGATGGATCTATCTGCGATCTAGTGGTAGATCTGCGTGTAGTGGATGAAGTGTAGAGCGGCAGTTGAAGAGTAGAGAGGCAGAAGCTTCGTAGAGTGGCGGAAGCTTAAAGTAAGAGGCAGATGACAAGACGAGTGTCATAAGCTTCGTGTGTCAAGTGTCTGAATTTATAGATGTTTGGTAGTACACACAAACGACAGAACCCACAACTGATAGGGCACTACAAAAGTAATACAATAGATGCCAAAGTAATACAAAATTATCATAATTGATGCAAAATTATTAGAGTGGAAATTGGTCGTGGTAGAAAAATACTGGAAAAGCGTAGAAGCATCTTCTTATCTCAACTATCACTCTGCCCATCGTTACTGTACCGGTAGAATGGCATGCAGAAGCAAACAGAACGATCAGGCTAGGCAGATAAACTCATTCCAAGGACGATGCTACAGCTACAGAGCCCAGCTATCTACCTTGTAGATTACTCGTTCTACCCACGTAGAATTCTACGCAGTAGATAAGAAATTACACAATAGCGTAGATGAAGGAGGTTTGTGGATGAAATTAAGGAGTAGTAACGACGTCGATCACTTATGTATCTACCCGATTATTGTACGTAGGGTCAAAAAGTAAATTGATTGCCTATTTCAGCGTTATTTCTGACTAAAATATTATTACAATTGAACATACAATGTAGTTTACGGTCTGTCGCGAAGTCTATTGTTATGTCTGGCATTGTTTGCAGCCTATGCTACCATCTATTGTACGGTACTCCAGTCCGTCGTCTATTGTAGTCAAATCTACCGTTTCTTGCACACAAACTGCCGTTTATTTTTGTCAAATTTACCTTATATTGTGGTCAAAATAACACCAATTATACAGTTGAGTTTAAAGTACGGTCTGAAATTCACGAAAGGCGCTGTTTTCATTCGAATGAATGTTATCACACACGCTGACATCAACAGTGAATATTATACCTTTGGTACAGCAAGGGTATGACATTCATATCATACCATAACACTGAGTGAGACCATCATACAATAATACTCTCACAATTTCAAGTATGACATTCTCATGATATACCAGAATTTCATCACCTTAAAAAAGAATTTCATACCAGAATTTCAAAAAATTTTCATACGAGAATTTAAAAAATTTCAAACCAAAATTTCTAAAAAAAATTCATACCAAAATTGCAAAAAAAAATTCATACCAGAATTTCAAAACAATTTCATACCAAAATTAAAAAAAAAATTCATACCAGAATTTCAAAACAATTTCATACCAAAATTTAAAAAAAAATTTCATACCAGAATTTCAAAACAATTTCAGACCAAAATTTAAAGAAAAATTAAAACCAGAATTTCAAAAAAATTTCATACCAAAATTTTAAAAAAAATTCATACCAGAATTTCAAAACAATTTCATAGCAAAATTTAAAAAAAAAAATCCATACCAGAATTTCACCACAATGTGATGAACTACGTCTTATTGAACCAAGATTGCTATGGTGAGTCTATGATACGTAACACCAGACGTATGTAAATAGAGCAAAACATCATACATTGCTGCTACACTGAACGAGTGATAGCTCTCCTATAAACTGATGATGCTGACGTACAACACTGAAGCCAGCATCACAGCGATGAGAAGAGGCTTGGCATATCAACGTGGCATGAAGCTCGTGACCACATGACGTGCATATACGTGACGTATACGGCGTACCTATACGTGACAGATACGTGGCATATACGTGACATGTACGTGGAATATATGGCATACATATACGTGGCATGTAAGTGGCATATACGTGGCGTGCATAAACGTGGCATAGACGTGGCATATACGGCGTACATATACGTGGCGTACATATATGTGACGTATATATACGTGACAGATACGTGCTAGTAGCAGTTACGACAAACGTAACAAGCCAGCAGGCTGGCAGGACTGTAGGCTGGCAGGACTGTAGGCTGGCAGGACTGCAGGCTGGCAGGACTGTAGGCTGGCAGGACTGTAGGCTGGCAGGACTGTAGGCTGACAGACTGACAGGCTGACAGACTGACAGGCTGCTGATAAGGATGCCGTGATGAGCGATAGCGCGGCTGATAAGCGAAATCCGCGCCAGAGTTTCTGAAATAATTCGTCAGCAAAATCTGGCCGACCAAAACCTGTCCAATGGCCGACGATAAAACGACCATGATACCCACGCATCTTGTTACATCTGCACACTGAACAAGTGCTGCAGCCGTATCCTGTTACAGCTGTAGCAGCTGTGAAGGCAGGGGTGAACACACCTGTTGCAGAGCTTAATTCTCCTGTTGCAGCTGTTGCTGCTGTTGCCTCGAGTTCTAGCAGCTGTTAACAGACGCTATAATGAATACTGTGATCATTCTTATACTGTTTATAACTTACAACTGCTGTTTTCCCAATTTATTTGTAAATTTTTTTTTTAGCTTTCCCAATTTATATAACTGTTACTACAACTGCCGTGAGTGTTACTGTAATAGCAGTTGTAGTTATATAGCAGTGCAGTTATAGCTGCGCTACTATAACTCTACAGCTGTAACGGTATTTACAGCTGCTGTTATTGTTATTGTACAGCAGTAACTAATATTATATAATCATATATTTCGTGACAGCCACAGATTATGCTATATATCGGCCACAGCTGTAACAATATCATGACATTATCCCGCTGCAGTTGTAAATGTTGGTGCATCTGCTGTAACTAATATTATATAATTTATACTATATATCAGCCACAGCTTTAAGTGATATTATATAATTGATATTATATATCAGCCACAGCTGTAACTGATATAATATAATTGATATTATATATCAGCCACAGCTGTAACTGATATAATATAATTGATATTATATATCAGCCACAGCTGTAACTGATATTATATAACTGATATTATATATCAGGCACAGCTGTAACTGATATGTTATACAGCTGCAGCTGTAAGAGCAGCTGCAGCTGCAGCCAGCAAACTGTGTCAGGCGCACAGCAGCGCAGGCCAAGTGTGGCGCAGCCGTGGCACGCGTCGCGCGTCTATACCGTGTATGTATCGTCTATATCATGTATATATTCTACATAGCTTATATTTCGTATATTTTATCGTATTATATATCGTATACATAGTATCTCCTATATAAGGTATATATAGAGTATTTATGGTATAAATCGTTTGTTGAAGTTCAATAAGAACGTCAATAGGATGCGACGTCAAATAATGACCACGAGACGTTAAGAATGCGTTGTTAAGGGCACGTCTCGGCAAGAGGAGTGCCCAGAAAACATCGATTTCGATTATTATTTCACGAGTATTGTAAAACAGTAATATCAAACACGCCAATACTAACAATAACACTGCTTTTAACGCACCAATATCGCAATAACTGGCGCTATTGCGCGCAGATAACCCAGGCTCGGTGAGCGTATCCGTTATGATGAGCAGGAGGCGAACAGAAAAAGCACTTTTCACTTTCACTGCGAGCAGCGATCGCGACGAGCGTCCGAACACCACGAGCGATCGGGGGCGACTGACTGGCAGTCTGGCCGGCGGCCGATTGCAGCCGCCGCGCATACAAGTGCCATGCATGCGTACATGGCGTGTACGTAGTGCCATGCATGCGTACATGGCGTGTACGTAGTGCCATGCATGCGTACATGGCGTGTACGTGGTGCCATGCACGCGTATCTGCACGACTGCAATAAGCGCGCACACGGCGTGTACGTGCACCAACTACACTGACGTGAAATCGCATCTCAAGTTTTCACAAAATTTCACACGATCAATGATAATGGCATTCCCCTCTAAAATGTTACCAATATTTATAAAATTTATTTTACCTTTATCTCTCCATTAAAAGTGTATGAAATTTACCCAAGTTTAGGACCCGCTGGTCGAAGGATATACGGGCGATGTGGGTGGTTGCTACCAAGCGTCCTCGGCCGGAGGAGCAAACGACGCTCTTTCCTAACAAAATTCGGGGACCGCATAGGCTTCGGCCGAATAGTCACTACACGCGGCGCAAAGTTATTCTGGGTCTGCTTAGCCACCTGATCGAAATCAGTTACCGATCAGAATCTCCTTTCCTTAAGGAGATTCTTTTATATAGTCGATTATTATATATAGAAATTTTTTAAGTTATTCTGGGTCTGCTTAGCCACCTGATCGAAATTAGTTACCGGTCAGAATCTCCTTTTCTTAAGGAGATTCTTTTATAT
>NW_025937992.1:7374-22889 GCF_000764305.2 Hyalella azteca | reverse complement strand
TAATTGTGCTGCTCTTGCTCTGACAAATGCTGCTATGATCCTGTCTCTTATACACATCTAGATGTGTATAAGAGACAGGCACTGGACCCTTCACAGTCACGCGACCTCCTGCACTGGACCCTTCACAGTCACGCGGCCTCCTGCACTGGACCCTTCACAGTCACGCGGCCTTCTGCACTGGACCCTTCACAGTCACGCGACCTCCTGCACTGTACCCTTCACAGCCAGCCCAAATAATGAAATTCTGATTTATTATATAAAAAAAATGAAATTCTTTGCACATGAGCACCACCTGATCCATTTATCGCCGGAATACATGAGTCAAGGAGACGAGTTGGGATGATAATTTACTAATTTCCATCACATTATTCATTAACCTGATGCCATTTATAGCGCGGTAAACTTTCTAACCATGGGCCCGATCGACCATTTCACGAACGCGATCAAAGTTTGGCTGTTTCCTACCCTCAGAAATCGGCAATATTTATTTTGAATTTCATTTGAAAACATTAATTGGGCTGATACAAGCGAGACAGAATGAACGCATATGCAATATATAGCCTTACGTTCATATCGCTACGAAACTCCTGATAGGCGACATATCGGTGGCCATCGAACGAAGGCCACACTCCAAAAAATAAATGGGCATCTTGCCCAAATAGTGACACTTTTGTTACCCACAGTACAGACAAAGAGCTGACGCAACACTGATACGCCCTTCTGCCGCGCCAAACTGGACCAGAATGGCCCACAAAAAGGCAAAAAGTACATCGACATTAGGACAAAATCTATCTCATTATTCTGAGTAGGACATGTGTGCTGCGCTACCGCACTTCCTAAGCAATTATAAACGTGAAGCTTCAGTCCGTGCTAATTGCGTTCATTATGATGCAATAAGAACTACATTTAAGCAAAAAATTTATCACAATGCACGTGCAAAACTATGTTCTCTTTCGAATTAAAAACGCGCTATTCAAGTATTAATGTCTGTACTTTTCAAGCATGCTTAATAGATGTCAATAAAATCCGTATCTACAAAGCTGTACAACCGGGCATGCCTGCATTGCCTGTTCGCAATTACAATGAACGACATAATTCGTCCACTATATTATCACATAACCGTAATTTATCCTTATTCTCATTACATCCACATAGTATTAGCATTGAAAATAAGTATCTTCATACTTTTATCTACAAGAGAGGCAACTTGTTCTCCATCTCATCGATCGTCAAAGAAGAGGGAGGCGAGGACGGAAGAGGTGTGCATGAGATAACCTGTTGCATCGCGCGTAGGTAATTGGGGTTGGTGAGAGGACCTGCAGCAGCCGCGGCTGAGAGGACCTGCAGCAGCCGCAGCTGAGAGGACCTGCAGCAGCCGCTCCTGCAGCAGCTGCGGCTGAGAGGACCTGCAGCAGCCGCGGCTGAGAGGACCTGCAGCAGCTGCGGCTGAGAGGACCTGCAGCAGCTGCGGCTGAGAGGACCTGCAGCAGCCACAGGTCCTCTGTAATTAGAAAATCTGCCGTACGGAGTAAGCGGATTACGATGGATTAAACTAGCGTTAATGTTGAGGTCAATCAAAAACGCAGCAACGCAAAGCTAGTTTCTCGACGAAATGTAGACAAGCAGCAACTTTTCTAGATGAAGCTTAGACTAGCAGCCAGTTTCTCCTTGAATATGAAGACGTGTAACAAATTTACAAGATGAACAGATTCATGCAGCCAAGTCACTAGTTGGAAGATTACGTGGATTAAGTTTTCGCGCAAAAACGTCGACGTTCAATGAAGTTTCGCGAGAAAACGTCAACGAGGCAACAAGCTTTCTTGCTCCAGAATTCGAAGCGTAAGTTGTACACCCGCAAGCGTTCCGTTGCACGGCTGTGAACGCGCGGAGTTCGTTGACCTCAACAAGCGTGCGTTGACACTTGTACGCCGGACACTTGTACGCCGGACACTTGTACGCCGGACACTTGTACGCCAGACACTTGTACGCCGGACACTTGTACGCCGGACACTTGTACGCCAGACACGTGTACGCCGGACACTTGTACGCCGGACATTTGTACGCCGGACATTTGTACGCCAGACACGTATACGCCGGACACTTGTACGCCGGTCACTTGTACGCCGGACACTAGTACGTCGGACATTTGTATGCTGGACACGTTTGAACAGTACACGTGAACGCGATTGAACACATCTGAACAGGCAAATTACCTCAAATAAAGCAAGTGTTTGGGCTACAATCATTTCCACACTTGGCGTAAATATGAATTCTTAAGAGAATTTTGTGTGATAGATCCAATTCTTTTTGTATCCTTGCAAATTTTTAAGAAATTTCATCCCCTCAATCTCCGTCCCTCTCTTTTCCCGCCTCCTCAGGCCAAAAAAAAAATACTTTTTTTGCAAGTAGAATTTAACGCAAGATGCGCAAGAGAATCCACAGATATTCTGCACTCGAATATCGCTCCAGAAGAGAAAGGAGTTTGCCGCCTCTTCATCGCGGTAGTTCTTTCTCACGTATCTGTAAATAGCGCGCGTAATTTAGGTCTGCGGTGATTTTTCTACTCGAAAAACACATTTTTCGCACACGAGGGCGAGCATTCAAATGCGTCACGTCTTTTCTTCAAAGCCTTTTGTTGCCTTACAGTTCTCTCACATTTGTAGGAATAATAGCTTTGGTGTCAGCACTCAGCGGTGCAGTGCGCACTTTGCTACTGTTTAACACATCCCACATGCAATTAGCATTTTATGATGCAATTAGCGTTTTGTGACGCAATTAGCGTTTTGTGATGCAATTAGTGTTTTGTGATGCAATTAGCGTTTTGTAATGCAAGTAGCGTTTTGTGATGCAAATAGCGTTTTGTAATGCAAGTAGCGTTTGGTGATGTAATTAGCGTTCTGCGATGCAGTTAGCGTTTTTCGATGCAATTTTAGCGTTTTGTGATGCAATTAGCGTTCTGCGATGCAATTAGCGTTTTGTGATGCAATTAGCGTTCTGCGATGCAATTAGCGTTTTGTGATGCAATTAGCGTTCTGCGATGCTATTAGCGTTTTGTGATGCAATTAGCGTTTTGTGATGCAATTTATTAGCGTTTTGCGATGCAATTAGCGTTTTGCGATGCAATTAGCGTTTTGTGATGCAGTTAGCGTTTTGTGATGCAATTAGCGTTTTGCGATGCAATTAGCGTTTTGCGATGCAATTAGCGTTTTGTGATGCAATTAGCGTTTTGCGATGCAATTAGCGTTTTGCGATGCAATTAGCGTTTTGTGATGCAATTAGCGTTTTGCGATGAAATTAGCGCTCTGCGATGCAATTAGCGTTTTGTGAAGCAATTAGTGTTTTGCGATGCAATTTCCGGCATCGTCTTCTCCGTGGCCAGCAACTAACAATTAACATGAGAAATTCACAATTAACCTAAGCACTCGCACGATACGTCCTGCATTAAAAGCTCAATGTAATTATGGTGTATAATATAAGTGATAGAACATTTGTACTCCCCTGTTTTGTGAGGAGTAACTTAAATAAATGGTACTCACCTCTGAGGAGATTGCAGTCCTGTAGCCACGACAGGGACGTCAGCTCGTCGTCGGGACGTGGCACGTCGGGCACCGTCCGCGAGTCGGGACGTGGCACGTCGGGCACCGTCCGCGAGTCGGGACGTGGCACGTCGGGCGCCGCCCCCGAGTCGGACGAACGTCGATTTGGCCGCTGGCCTCCACTGAGTTCTGCTGCTCTCAGTGGCTCGTTGCCCGTCTCGCTATTGTTGTTACTGTCATTCCAGTGGGTAGGAGGCAAATTGTCGTTTGATAATCGCGGCAATTTGTTGTCTTTCGACTGCAATGACAATTTGTCAGTTGATTGCAGTGGAAAATTGTTATCTTTCGACCGCTCTGGAGAGCTACTGTCACTTGACCGAGAGGTTGACAGATGTTCATCTTTCACACAAATCGATGGAGAATCTCGGGTTGAAGGAGCGTGAGTGTCGCGCCTACTTGTTGCCTGCATGGGAGAAACAATGGTATGACCACCAGAGGAGAAACCCCGGCAAATATTTAGCTTTGATTTAAACTTCGTAAACTGTACTAATTCGCGAACTATTTCAGGCGTGGAAAACTAACTTCACGGTAGCCAATAATTGGAGGTAATGAAGAATATACACACAATTATATACCTGTTATTGCACATACGCATGTATTAATTCCTGTACAACTGCGCCATTAATACGCATTCATTCAGCCATCAAGTCACTGAATCAACTGCAGCAAAGTCTATTGCGCTCAGTAGCCGTCCGGCCGTCATACAGAGTACAGGTGCGTCGCTCTCTCTCTCGCCAACTATAGCGCGCACTGCGGTCTTGCTCTCGCATGCCTCCACCGTGCACACCCTTACTCGACAACTCCCAACGTCGCACTGACGCGGGCGCAGTGTACCGAAAACGCTATACTCGTGTACAGGCACTCAACCTGCAAAACTGTAGTATACGCAACCAATATACACAGCTAATAGCCCTGTGTATAAGCACCTAAAAGTCTGCTTCAAAACAACTCTAGTTGCCTTGCCTGCAATGAACCAGCTAGTATGCCTCTGAACACGTCAAGCATCACAAATTTTTGTAGCCTGGCCTGGTAGACGTAACCAATATACGCAACTAATAGCCACGTGTATAAGCACCTAAAGGACTCACCCGCTGGGCCAGCGTCACTGCTGGAGGCTCAGTGTGCAGGCAGACGTGGCGGAGGATGGGTGTCGCGTACGACACTACGGAAGATCGCACCACTTCCGCCCCTGCCACCAGCATCGTCGTGCCAGAGCCATCATCTACAATGGCTGTATTGGATCCGGTTTCATATAAGGCCGTGGTAACGGTTGCCCCTGGCACCGTTACACAGGAAGGGAAAGTAGTCTCACCCGCTGTAACGGATAGAACCTTTGAGCAAGATTCCTCGTTTAAACGGTTAGCATGCGACATCTTGACTGTCGTTGAGATAGAAGGCAGCGTGGACAATATCAAAGGCTTATGTGTCTCTTCGCTGACACCAGCAGCTGTCGTTGAGATAGAAGGCAGCGTGGACAATATCAAAGGCTTATGTGTCTCTTCGCTGACACCAGCAGCCCTTACCAGCTGACTATTGCTGACAGCAACTGTTCGTATAGACTGACTAGTTTTGTCAGGACTTGTTCTTATCAGCTTACTACTGAAGACAGGACCTGTTCTTAAAGGATTGGTTGTTCTGACGACGCTGGCTCGTATCATCGGCAGATTGCTAACAAGGTCGGGTTTTATCGCGTATGTTCGCACTCTAACCATCGGCGCTTGATAAGCTCGGCTGATACCTGCAATGGTATCATCCGTACCAGCTGCAGTAGCACTAATACCTACGATATCATTGGTTTCAACTTCAGTTTTAATGGTAGCTGTGACGGTAGCACCTGTTGCTTCCCAATGAGATAAACAGGATGACGAGCTTTCGGAGGATGGTTTAGGCGACCTCCTCTCAATCTTAACGCCGTTATTGTGGTGCTCTGAAGGGACTGATAACTCCTGAGCTTTTTCTGAGATGTTATGTAGGCTGTTATCGGTTGAGGAGATTGTCGTGGAGCAGTTAACAGCACTGGCCCAATTGCCACTGATAACTGGACTAGTGGCAGACGCAGATTTGGGAGAAGTCTGCTTGCCGTAGGTTTTGGTGGTTGAACTTCTGGCAACGTCCATTGTGATCAGGCTCTTATTCGTGCTGATGTTGCTCTTATTCGTGCTGATGTTGCTCTTATTCGTGCTGGTGTTGCTCTTATTCGTGCTGATGCTGCTCTTGTTCGTGCTGGTATTGCTCTTGATCATGCTGATGTTGCTCTTATTCGTGCTGATGTTGCTTTCACTCGCGACGTTACTTTCACTCATGCTGATGCGTTTAATTGTGCTGCTCTTGCTCTGACAAATGCTGCTATGATCAATGAGGCTGCTTTTATTTTTCATATCGTTGTCACTCACACTGACGTTGTTGTTACTAATGCCGATGTTGTTATTGTTGTTGTTACTCATGATGATGTCATCGCTGACGGTGCTGTTCTTTCTATAGATTTCGTCACATGATATCATGTTGATATTGTGACTAATATTGTTGGAGTGGTTGATGCTCATGTATTCGTTATTTATACAGTTATTGCTGATGTCATTCATGCACTTATCACTCATATTGTCTTGACGTTGGCATTGATGTTATTTAAGTAATCGACATTTGTTTACTTGACGACTCTTGTCACACTTTCATTACTATAACTTCAAAATGTAATCTCTGTAACGTCTCACTTTTATCGCACTAACGTCTAACTTTAAACACTGTAACGTCAAACTTTGATAACTGTAACATCACTCGTCACGCAGCTGTTGAAGAGACTGTAGATAGACGCATAATCTGAAGTATTTCCGTTATCTTTCACCTGATAAGAACAGATTTGATTGTTTCCATCGGTTTCAGGGTAACTCGCCTGGAAAATGGGGTAACTTGTCTTGGGATTAGGGTAACTTGTGATGTTTTTACCCCAGGGGAAGGATTTAGAGTGAACTGATGAATTGCCTACCGACGAGTGATGCAGTCGTGGTCTGGAAGAGGAAAAAGCAAAATTTTGCATTAATTTATCGATAAAATCATTACGAATGTATTATTGAAATAAATGTATCGAACAAGCCATGCATTTGAGGTTTTTGCTGC
This sequence comes from Hyalella azteca, assembly GCF_000764305.2. Taxonomy (NCBI): domain Eukaryota; kingdom Metazoa; phylum Arthropoda; class Malacostraca; order Amphipoda; family Hyalellidae; genus Hyalella; species Hyalella azteca. The sequence continues at coordinate 16,179 of NW_025937992.1, read as the reverse complement.
GAAAATCTATATCTACTAAAAAATTCAGAAATGACTACACGTATAAGTTAAAAAATTAAATTATTCATTAATTATTATTGAAAAGTGAATCCATTATTTTCCGTTACAAGGCCGCCCGGCCTTGTGATTAGTTGGCCACACTGTCATCATTATTCCTGCCCATTCACCACATCATCACTCTCACAACACTACCAACATAACACTGCATCACCACCACCGACACATCACCTCACCCCATCACCATCACCACCGCCAAATCACCTCATCACCACTACTACATCAACTTACCGTCACATCATCACTTCACCATCGACACATCACCTCACTTCCATCGCCACCACCCCATAACCACCATCTCACTACCTAACCATCACCACCAGCACCCATCACCACCACCACCTCCTTACCATCATAACATCGCCCCATCACCACCACCTCACTTCCGCCACCACCGCTTCACCACCACCACCATCACCGCTTCACCACCACCACCACCACCACCACCTCACCACCACCGCCGCTCGACAATTGATCTCTCGCTTGGCTCATGATTACCATCTTAGGGCGAGGGGAGCGAGGGGAGTGAGGGGAGTGAGGGGAGTGAGGGAAGCGAGGGGAGTGAGGGGAGTGAGGGAAGCGAGGGGAGTGAGGGGAGTGAGGGGAGTGAGGGGAATAAGGAAGGAGTGGGGAGTGAGCTGAAGGAAAGGAGAGAGGGAAGTGAGAAGAGAGAGGGGAGGATGAGTGAAGGGAGTGAGAGAAGGAAGAAGGGAGGGAGTGAGGGAANTGTGTGCACGTAACCCTCCTGTATGTACGTAACCATGTGTGCACGTAACCCTCTTGTATGTACGCAACCCTGTGTGCACGTAACCCTCCTGTATGTACGTAACCATGTGTGCACGTAACCCTCTTGTATGTACGCAACCCTGTGTGAAAGTTCAACACACTCTAGGCTGCGATGTGTACTTACTTTTAGACCTACAAAAGACCAGCGTTTTAAAGTCTTTAACGTGCAGTTTTAAAGTCTTTAAATAAGGCAGCATATGCTTCAGATGTCTTCTAATTGGTGTCATCTTATTTTATTTCGGCAGCATATTTCAGGTTATTTATTTCATCAAAAATAAACCATTACCTACACAAGTCGTCTGGTCCAGCGAAAATAGCACGTTACTCAAAGAACAAAATTGTTGAAAAATTAATGTATTATTTTACAAGATACAGCCTCTTCTGCTTATGATCCACCTACATAAGGTGGCCTAAATTTACCAAAAAAATTCTAAATAAAATTTACTCTAAAAAGAATTTTTTTACTCTAAAATTTGCTAAAATCTAAAAAATTCTAAAATTTACTGCTTTCTGAGAATTCACTAGAAAATTCAATTCATATATTCTAATGCTTTGCCTATAAATATATATATTCCTGTATTCGCATATGAGCTTCCAATTCTTTTTGCATGAATATACAGATTTATGTATTGGCACATATTCTTCAGATTCTTTTGCATAATAATGTACAGATTCATGTATTCACACATATTCTTACAATTCCTCTGCACATGAATATATATTTTTACACATATTTTCACACATATTTTTACAATCCTGAATATACAGATGCTTGTATTCACACATAATCATACTGAATATACAGGTGCTTGTATGGACATGTATAATAAACGCTGCAGCAGCGCGATCTCATACCTCGCACGCAGGTCACGTAACACGCTATAATGTCACCAATATTGGCTCTGTGTCATTGGCAACAATATTATATAATATTAGTTAATATAAGTATATATTGGCTCCGTGTCATTGGCAACAATATTATATAATATTAGTTAATATAAGTAAATATTGGCTGCGTGTGATTGGTAACAATATCATACAATATTATTCAATATAAATAAATATTGGCCCTGCTTAATAACCTGACACTTGTTTGAAAAACATTTACTCCAATGCAAGAAAATATACTTTCCGTTTATTGAAATAGAAGAGTAGGATTTATTGCAAATAATCAGAATTGAGTAATATGTGTTGCCAAAAATTATAGTGAAGAGAAGTATGTAGGAGAATAAATAAATAAAGCTTGCCTGGTTAAGAGACAGGCAGTGCAGTATAATATGCACGATGCGCCTAACACTGTCTGCACTGTACGCCTACACGCATGAGCATGATGGTTAATACGTACGCTATCCACGCACACAACACACGCACACAACACAAGCACACGACGCACGTACACGACGCACGTACACGACGTACGCACACGACGTACGCACACGACGTACGCACAGAAGTGCGGCACTTATAAGTCAAGTGCGACGCTATGCTTACCAGCGTTGCCATGGCAACCATACAACACACACGCCACACAGCCACGCATGTTACACACGCCACACAGCCACGCATGTTACACACGCCACACAGCCACGCATGTTACACTCACACACGCCACACAGCAACACACACACGCCACACAGCAACACACACACGTCACACAGCAACACACACACGCCACACAGCCACATGAGCAATAGATCATTCTCGTACCGCCTTAATAAATAACAAGCGACAACCAAACACAAGCTGATGCTTTGTATGAACCACCAACACGAGAGCTGTATGAGATGAGCGTGTGTATGTTTTTTGTAAGTCACCAACACGAGATATGTATGAGCGTGTGTGTGTATTTTTGTATGAGTCACCAACACGAGATCTGAGGTCACGTCTAAGCTTCTCAGGATCACAGCGCACATTTGCAATAATTTCAAGGACCATTAAATCATGAACATGGATTATATTTCCGATTGAATATGCTCATTTTACATAAATTTTAATATTAGTGTGATGGTGCTTTGGAATAGAAAATTAAAAGACAATTTTGAGTTAAACCCTAATTAGTTAATAAATTAATTTAATTAAGTTACCCTGTCTTATTAAATTCTATCGTCTCGATCGACTGGATAACTCGTTCTTTGAGCCTATAACACGCGTAGTTTAATTGTCCGTAATTAATTTAATATATGCAGCTGGTTATGTTAGTAATCGTCGGGGTTCTATTAGCAACCTGACTTACAGTACACATCAACGACATCAATACAAAACTACCAACATTACAGTTATTTCACAAAAATGGTCTTAACAGATGAAAGATTAAGGGTAAAACTGTTATAACAACAGCACATGTTGCATGTTAGCAATAACAGTGACACATCCTGATCCTGTTGCACGGGATCGATAGGACCATTACAGCAGCAACAGGAGAGGTAACAACGGCAGCGACAACAACAGCGGGGAAACACACCTGTTGCCGCCCATACCTGTTGCCGGGAAACTATAAAAAGATGTCCCTGAGATCAGCCCTGAGACTTACAACCCTCCCTCTGAACAACCCTCCCTCTGGACAACCCTCCCTCTGGACAACCATCCCTCTGGACAACACTCCTGGACAACCCTAACTATGGACAACTCTCCCTCTGGACGATCCTATCTCTGGACGATCCTATCTCTGGACAACCCTCCCTCTGGACAACCCTCCCTCTGGACAACCCTCCCTCTGGACAACCCTCCCTCTGGACAACCCTCCCTCTGGACAACCCTCCCTCTGGACAACCATCCCTCTGGACAACCATCCCTCTGGACAACACTCTTGGACAACCCTAACTATGGATAACCCTCCCTCTGGACAACCCTCCCTCTGGACAGCCTACCACCGTTATAGGCCGTTTAAATTAGGTTGAATCGTATTGCCTGGAATCGGAAATCGAAAGCCGCACAATTATTCACCGGCGCGGCATCGACGCGGCGTCGTCGTTACGGCGACGCATTTTCATAGCGTCTTGCCGCCGGTCGCCAAGGTGACGAACGCCGGCAGCAGCTGCAACGACTTTCACCGACGTAGAGTATTAGCATAGAATAGTGAAGAAGTCATTGTCTTTCATAGAAAAGTGAAGTCTGCGCTGAAAAATAGGCCTGATGTGGCCTGTCACCGATTCTTTTCCTTTTCGTGACGTCTCCATAGGAGATCTAAAAACAGGTCCTTTGACCGGATCTTTTCCTAACTGACGATGGGTTGAAATAGCTACTAGAGTTCCACCTGGTTCGATATGGTGATAGGCATTTTAAGTCTGAACATATATTTTTCATAGCTTTATCTAGTCTATTCTTGAACGCGTTCATACTTGGAGCGCCAACGATGTCATCGGGGAGGCTGTTCCACACGTCGGTGATTTGAAGCTTATTTGAGCACTGCAGCAGTGAATTTGAATTTATTGAAGTATTGCAATAGGTACTGAAGTTGGATTCATAGATGTATCGCAAATACAGAATCAGAATCGTGGTTAAGAACGCCGGTGAACACTCACGCAAACAACACTTCACCGTAACAAAATTTGCATACCGCCTAGGCTTCAACACGAAGTCGCTACACAGTACACACGGCTTAAAGTTGTTCTGTGTCTGTGGTAATCCACCTGAACGAAATCAGCTTCTATTAAGCATCTCTATTCTGACTCTATACTTGCCTGAGAGCATGACATGGGGTACGCACACAGTGGAAGCAGGTTTGCCCGCGCGGGCAACCAGTCACAAGAAAGAACATAGGATAATAATGTAAGTGTGCACAGTGAAAACCTGTACGAATAGGCTTCTATATTCTATGGTTTCATGCGCCAGCCTGAGCAGGTAACCAGCACGCTAGCTGGCAACCTGCTTTCACTGTGTGCGTACCCATAGGTTGGCCGAGCTTGCAAGCTGCCCAGAGTCTGCACATCAAGCCACGGCCGAAGCGGAAATAGAGCGGCTAATTTACGTGCTCCCCGAGTCCTGGGCGGCACCTAATGCAGAGTCAGGCCCGGATCTAAATTTTGTTCGCTCAGATGGCACAGATGGCTAGCTTAGACAAGGGCTGACTGCCTTGGGGTCGCGGAGCTGTGAGTGCCACAGCTGCCCTGGCAGTCGATTGCTGATTAGCATTGATCTGCAGACAGCGGCCTCGGCTGCAGGACGGTACAGGACGGTACAGAGCACCTGCAGGAGCAGCAGGACGCCTGCAGGAGCAGCAGGACGCCTGCAGGAGCAGCAGGACGCGGTGCGGTGATGTAGGTGGTGTAGGTGATGTAGGTGGTGCAGGCGATGTAGGTGGTATAGGTGATGTAGGTGGTGCAGGCGATGTAGGTGGTGCAGGCGATGTAGGTGGTGTAGGCGATGTAGGTGGTGTAGGTGGTGTAGGCGATGTAGGTAATGTAGGCGATGTAGGAGGTGTAGGTGATGTAGGTGGTGTAGGTGGTGTAGGTGATGTAGGCGATGTAGGTGGTGTAGGCGATGTAGGAGGTGTAGGTGATGTAGGTGGTGTCACGTCATCTACGTGTCTACTTCATCATCTACACGTCATCTACGTGTCTACTTCATCATCTACACGTCATCTACGTGTCTACTTCATCATCTACATGCCATCTACGTGTCTACTTCATCATCTACACGTCATCTACATGTCTACTCCATCATCTACACGCCATCTACGTTTCTACTTCATCATCTATACGTCATCTACGTGTCTACTTCATCATCTACACACAATGACTGTAGCACTGTAGCAGTGGCAGCAATGAATTTTCAATAGGTATATATATATATATATATATATTTGTTGTCATTTCAGATTTGCCGTTGGGTCCGCATAAATGACCAGTCCGTCGTTTCAACTGAAAACGGACGGAAGGTGACTTTGTTACTAAACTTTAAAGTATAAGTGACTTTTTACTAAAATACTAAACATTAAAGTTCGCGTAATTTTGCTACCAAACTTTAAAGTACAAGTAACTTTGTTACCAAACTTCAAAGTACCAGTAACTTTGTAACTAAACTTTAAAGTTCTCGTAACTTCTCGTATAAGTAACATGTTTACTAAACTTTAAGGTTCGCGTATCCCGGTTAATAAGCTTCAAAGTTAAAATAAAGATGTTAAAAAACTCATAAAGTTCGGTTGAGCAGCAACAGAAATTTGCATGCGCGATTAACAAGAACTCACCCTTACAATTAAAGAATCGTAGGGCAAGCATCTCTTTTCTATGTCAATAATCTATTTTTGTAACAATTTTGTACAATAAGAGAGATTAAAATATCCAAAAAATATGTATGTGATTATAAAGGTTACTTCCACTTGCCACGAGGGCGTGAGTGACGGAAATTTTTTTTTACGATGATCAGCTGCAGCACTGGTCAGCTGTAGCACTGGTCAGCTGTAGCACTGGTCAGCTGTAGCACTGGTCAGCTGCAGCACTGGTCAGCTGCAGCACTGGTCAGCTGCAGCACTGGTCAGCTGTAGCACTGGTCAGCTGCAGCACTGGACCATGTTCGAAGTTATGAGATACAGAGTCGGCACAGAGATCGGGATGCCACATCGCAACAAGGCATCAGATGGCACAGAAATTGAGGAGAAGCAACTAGTTCGAGATCTCGGATAGTTGATGAGTACTGAAGCCACATTCGATGCCCATATCGAGGAAATAGTCGCGCGCAGCCGGCAACGGATGGGGTGGATCTGACGGACATTTCGAACGAGAGAAACAGCACCAATGATTACACTCTTCACAGCCCTCGTGCTCCCCAATATTGAGTACTGCTGCCAGCTTTGGTCGCCACTCAAGGCGGGCGCGTTGCGGAAAACGGAGTCAGTCCAGTGGACCTTCACGTACAGGATCAGCGGCATGAGGGAGCTGAACCTGAACTACTGGGGAAGGCTGAAACACCTGGAACTGTACTCACTGGAGAGGAGATGAGAGAGGCACATCATATTGTACATTTGGAAGATGATAACCGGACTGGCTCCCAACATTTAAAGTATGATCTCCAAAATAGTGACATATTACAAGGAAAGAAGAGGGAGAGTGTGCAGGATTCCTCCATTTAATAACCGAGCCGCGGTCAGAGTACAGACTCTTCGTGAGGGATCACTGTCCGTGGTAGGACCGAGGCTCTTTAATGCCTTGCCAAAGCGCTGAGAGGAGGGGAGTTCACCCTTGCAACATTCAAGAGGCGACTGGACAAGTGGTTGAGAAAGATCCCGGATTGTCCAGTAATGGGAAACCACCCTCAGCAAGTGACAAGCAACAGCATCTTGCATCAGCTGGCCCAAAGGAGGGCAAATAGACGGAACACGTCCAACGTTACATCCGGGACCCGAGGGCGGGGTGACCTGCCTAGCGACGACTCGAAAACGGAGGACAACGAAGGCGGCGCATCAGCATGACTGTGGACTAAGAAGTCCAAAACTCGTCATAAAGTGAGAAGATCATTAGTTGCAGCATAGCACAGTACAATACAGTACAGTACAGTGCAGCACACAACAAAGCAGCACAGCACATGGCAGCCGAGTAAAGCACAGCATAGCACAACACAACACCACACAACACAATACAGCACAGCACAAAGCAGCACATTACAAAGTATCACAGCATAGCACAACAAAACACAACACAACACAGCACAGCACATCACAGCAGTACAGTACAGTCCAGCACAGCACAGCACAGTACAGCCCAACCCAACCCAACACAGCACATCACAGTACAGTACAGTACAGCACAGTACAGCACAACACAACACAGTACAGCACAGTACAGCACATCACAGCACAGTACAGCCCAACACAACACAGCACAGCACATCACAGCAGTACAGTACAGTCCAGCACAGCACATCACAGCACAGTACAGCCCAACCCAACACAACACAGCACATCACAGTACAGTACAGTACATCACAGTACAGCACAACACAACACAGTACAGCACAGTACAGCACAGCACAGTACAGTACAGCACATCACAGCAGCTGTGCAGATAAGAGTTGTTTACGCGTCTCGCTCGTTATCATCGTCACAGCCTCTGCCGGCAACGCAGCCTCGGACGCTCCAAGTTCTGAACAGGCAATACATCGGTCCTTATTTACCACGTATACAGCGCGTGTGCTGTGTGATCTAAATAATACGATCTACCTATATTTAATAGGCACTTAAACAACTGAGTCAATTAAGCAACTCAGTCACCTAAGCCGCTCAACCAACTAAACCGATCAACCACCTAAGCCACTGAGTCACATAAGCTACTGAGTCACATAAGCCACTGAGTCACATAAGCCACTGAGTCACATAAGCCACTGAGTCACATAAGCCACTGAGTCACATAAGCCACTGAGTCACATAAACCACTCGGTCACATAAGACACTCAGCCACATAAGCCACTCAACCACCTAAGCCGGTCAACCACATAAGCCACTCAGCCACCTAAGCCACTCAGCCACCTAAGCCACTCTCCTTCGAGCATTGACAGACTTGTAATTTTTCTCCCACTTCGTTTTCCAGTATTGCACCAAAAGCCAATTTTTAGCTCCTCTTTCACGCCAACTAACTTAGCGTTCAGCGCACGAAAATAAATATTCCAAGAACGTTCAGTCAATTAATAGCTTCGTTTTCAATTAGGTCAAATCGGTTCAAAGGTCAAAAATTTATGCGTGAAAAACTTGATATGAAAATTCGTTCCAAAAAGTCGTCTCAGACGTGTCGGGGCGGTGTCAGCCACTCAAGCCACTCAGCCACACGTGTAAGCCATGTGGCTGCCGATGACGTCATCGACACCCAGAGCGTTGCCATGACGACACTAGCCAAGCCAGCATCACCACCACCAAGCCAGAATCACCACCCCCACGCCAGCATCACCACCACCACGCCAGCATCACCACCACCACGCCAGCATCACCACCACCAAGCCAGCATCACCACCACCAAGCCAGCATCACCACCACCA
>NW_025937992.1:0-6930 GCF_000764305.2 Hyalella azteca | reverse complement strand
TGTGCTGTGCTGTGCTGTGCTGTGTTGTGTTGTGCTGTGCTGTGCTGTGTTGTGCTGTGCTGTGCTGTGCTGTGTTGTGCTGTGCTGTGCTGTGTTGTGCTGTGTTGTGCTGTGCTGTGCTGTGCTGTGCTGTGCTGTGTTGTGTTGTGCTGTGCTGTGCTGTGTTGTGCTGTGCTGTGCTGTGCTGTGTTGTGCTGTGCTGTGCTGTGTTGTGCTGCGTTTTGCTGTCTCATAGTGGGCAGCTTCCATAATTATTATTATTAATATTATTAAAGTTATTAATATTATTAATATTATTAGTATTATTAGTATTATTTTACTATTATTGTTATTATTATTATTATTCTTTGGAAATAATCAATGTGAAAGTGCTAGTAATATTCTAATCTAATCTTAATATTATTCCATTAGAGAGCATATCCTGCATTGCTAACACTCACAATTGTAGGAAGAAATCTTCAACAAAATACATACTACGTCACCTCACACTCAAATAAATGAGTGGGACTTTTACCATCTCGTTTGGGTCATTCTGATCCACTTTTGTCCGGCTAAAGGACGCATCAGTGCTACGTCCGCTCACAGTGCTGCGCCCTGGTGGGTAAGAAAGTGTTTCACTATTCGGACAAAAGACCTATTCATTATTTTGAGTGTAGGCCTAAGTCGGGTCTCAACTTGCGGTCAATTATCAAGTTAATTAGAAGTTACGACGCGTTTAACACATTAACGAGCGCCTAATGAGAAGCGCTAATCCTGCGGATGAACTGCGGCTTGAGTGACACTTGATGAGTCGACTTAAGTAGACGTGTAACATCTAACTAACTCTACTCAATTAGATGGTCAATTTTCTTAATATATCTGATTTATCAAGTGCTAATCAGATGACAGGCTAGTTAAAAAATTAACTAACCTCATTACCCTTGCAATATATATACATATATGAATAGAAAACTATATAATTTAATGATTTATAATTTTAATGGGGGAGCGGCTCCCCCTTAAATAGATGAATACATACTTCTAAATTTAAAAACTTATAATTTAATTTTTTTTTCATTTGATTATGAGTAATGTTGCAACTTTGTTATTCAAAATAAATAATGCCTTAGATAAATAATCATATTACAATAATCACAATAATCAAAACCATAAAAAAAAACAAATACGAACGTAGAGCTATCAAAAATTCATAAACGGTATAATACATAATATATTTTCCAGGTAAAGTAAAAGATTCAATACTAATACATCGCAGAAGACCAAGTTACCGCACACATTTGGTCTAAGCCCCAACTGGACAAATGACAATGAATCACTGTTAACGAACAATGACTTTTTGGTGACCATCGGAACAACAACTTTAAATATGCTGCGCTTTAAAGACACTTCGCTAAATATGGAGACACTCTGCTAACTCGTCTCTTTCAACGTTAGTTCAACGTGATTTCAACTTGATATAAACTTCATTTCAACATTATTTCAACGTTATAATAATGACACATGTCGTATGGGAAGTTAGTCCACTATCTATCACCTGAAAACGAAAACAAACTTCCGACTAAAAATTTTGAGTCGGACCCAATTTATTCTTCAACTCAATTCAACGCCCCTAAGCCAGGGGGTTGGCCCTACCCCACTTGTATGTTCTGTTGGTTGTTCATTGTTCATCTTGCCTCATATTCCCACAACACATTTAAAATCATGTCAATTTAAATCTCACTTCTCCGTCTAATATCCAACAATTAAATTTTCTATTTTTTCCACCGCAGTGATTCATGAAAAATACGATCAGGCAAAATTTTCCCTCTATATATCTAAAAAAATTTATCCTTTGTTTCGCAGTAATTTTAGAAAAAAATACGCTCAGTCAAACTATCTTTATGTATTCATCTATTAAGGCCTCAAGTTGGGCCGAATATACAATTAACACTATTCCCACTTATGTCGCCATACAACGTAAGTCGCCAGCCGCTAAGCAAACAATCTGTTAACCACAGATTGTTTGCTTAGACGATTGTTGCTGTTGCTTAGATTAAACCGACTGGAAAATTTGTATTTGTTTCGTGTGGTGATTTTGGATATTCTATTGTAACTTCATTAATTAGACAATCTAAATCGTAGTGCTTATAAGTATTGGAGTGTGTAGAGGCGAGCTTAGCTCAGTGTCTGCACAGTGGCGACTCACGTCTCTTCAGTTGCACAGAAAGTCACGTTGCACAGCGAGGATACGACAACAACATTCCGCAACAACAATATGAAAACAGCTGCAAAATCAACAGCACTGATGTATCAGCAGCCTAAATGAAACCAATAATGGTTGAAAATCAGTAAGAACACTGGATCTACAGCAACAGCAGCAAATGCAACAACAGCAAGAGCAGCAAAAACAACAGCTACAACAGCAACAATAGGAACAACAAAAACAATAGCTACAGCAGCAACAACAGCAACAACAAAAAGAACTGCAGCAACAACATCAACAGTAACAACAGCAACAACAGCAACATCAGCTACAACAGCAACAATTACTTCCTGAAATTTGCCTTTTGATCTACCGTCATCTGAAGAAAAGTTCCATTCCCTGATAATATAAATCAACTAATTCTCTGGTCATCAATCGCACGTGTATAAATATATGTGTATATATGTATACATATATTTATTATATATTTATATTTCATTGACGGTCTGCATCTCTCTTGTATACTACTGCAGGTATTTATTTCTCATATCTTTATTAATATCTCATTTATTTTCAAATATTTATTAATTTAAATATAGGTATATATTGATAAGTATCATTAATATGTTTATTATCACATTGATTTTCATAGGTATATATTCAAACACGGTATATGTATTTGCATATATAATTTATTATAAATTCAAAAGCAAAGAATAGTCCAAAAAAAATCATATCTTTATAGAAAACGTTTATTGAATTTTTGTGGACTATTCTTTGCTTTTAAATTTTTAGTCAACTTGCGATTTAAGCAAATAAGTGACATTAATAATTTATTATATATTTATATTTCATTGATGTCTGCTTCTCTGCTGTATATTGCAGGTATTTGTTTTTCATATGTTTATTATCATAACATTGATCATCATATATAATTAAATACATGTATATAGACATATATTTGTTATATATTCATATTTCATTGATGGTCTGCATCTCTGCTGTATACTACAGGTATTTATTTCATATATCTTTCTTTTCACATTTATTTTCATGTATATTTAAATACTTCACATATAATTAAATATATGTACATATACATAGATTTATTAAATATTTATATTTAATCACAATTGGCATCTTTGGCCTTTGCTATATACTGCAGGTAAGTATTTCTCATATGTTTATTACTATCACATTTATTTTCATATATAATTAAATATATTATGTATATATGTGCATTATATATTTATATTTCATCGATGGCTGGCCTTTTGGCTATATTATTTTGGTAAGAATATTTACTAATATAAGTAAAAATCCTATAGTTTTAGGTTATTTATTCAATAGATATATAGTTTTAGTAGGTCAGTATATCTTTAAATCACTTCTCCAGCTTATGTCATGTCATTATCTCTTCATTTTCTCATAATCATTTTTCTCACAAATCTTTTATTTATTTCAGATTCATTTGAGGAAGTTGCGAGGAACACATTTGTACACAAGCCTTCTTCTGACATGTAAGTTGTATTTATATATAATTATTATTCATATTATTATGTTATTTATAAAACCTTTACTTTTGATTCCAATATTCTGTTAATGTTACAAATTTTTCATGCAATTACAAGAAAAGTTAGTGGTAAAATATTTGATATTCATTAATTTATATTAAATGTAATAATAACACAATCTTATCCACTGTAGGTATACTGTAAAAGCTCAGCAATACTAATATGCTTTTAAGTTAATCATATATAACATAAATTTCATGGAAGAAATTCCTGCTATTGATGTAAAATAAATTTCCTAATCAATTTAAGGTCATAATGTAAAGATAATATTTTTTAAACATGAGTGTAAAGTGAATATCTTTTAAATATGGATGTAAAATTAATATTTTTCTAAGAGGAATGTTAAAATGGTAATATCTTTAAACAGTAATGTAAAATTGATATTTTTTACCTGGTTTGTAAAGTTAATATTTTTGAAACAGGATTGTAAAATTGATATTTATTAAAACAGGAATGTTTTTTAAACAGCAATGTAAACTTAACATTATTAAACAGGACTGCAAACAAGAGTGCGCCGTCTAAAGCACTCTCATATCGTAAACAGGAATTATCATATCATAAACATATCAATAAAATTGATATGTTTCATACAGTTAACTTGATATTTTTCAAACAAGAACATAAAATAAATATTTATGTAAACAGGAACATAAAAGTTAACATTATTTAACAGGACCGCAAACAAGAGTGGGCCGTCTAAGAGCGCCGCAGAGAAGGCCGCGTCCACAGCGGCCGTAGCGCAGCTGCAGGGCGAGGTCTGCAAGATGCAGTCTCTGCTCACAGAGCTCGTCACCATAAAGAAGCAGATCTCTGACCTGGGGGCCTGTCAGCATCCCTGTGATGAGGTCGCAGAGAGGCTCAGCCAGCTCTCTGATGACCTCTCTGCTCTGCGCAACATCTGCGGACAGGTGGGAGTCTCTGTAGGCATGAGTAGTCTCTGTTATGAGTAGTCTCTTATGAATAGTCTCTGTTAGTCTCTGTAGGCAGGCAGGTGTCTCTGCCATGAGTCTGTAGGCAGGCAGGTGTCTCTGCCATGAGTCTGTAGGCAGGCAGGTGTCTCTGCCATGAGTCTCTGTAGGCAGGCAGGTGTCTCTGCCATGAGTCTCTGTAGGCAGGCAGGTGTCTCTGTAGGCAGGCAGGTGTCTCTGCCATTTATTGATTTAAATTATTTTTAAAATAATTCATTATCATGAGAAGTAATAAAAAATATTGAACAAATAGTCAATCAATTATCAAGTGTCGCCACAGCAGAGATATAAAACTATCTAGCAATTATTCTGTTAATTTTGAATTGAAAGAGGTGTAGCCTGCGGCTACTAATAAAAACCTTTAACAAATAATTAAATTATTATCAGAAGAATGTAATAGAAATATTCAATAAGTGATTAATTGTTTAATTGCCTACCCAGGTGCCCCCCGTGGCAAGTTGTACAAACATTTTACACTCAATTAACTAATTAACTAATCATTCATCAGGTGCCTTCAGTGGCTCTGCAGGCCATCCCTGAGCCTGCGGAGACCATAGAGCAGCTCGAGGAACTGCTTAAGTGCGATGGACTGGTGGGTTATTGCTGGATTATGGGTGGATTATTGCTGGATTATGTGGGTTATTGGTGGATTATGAGTGGGTTATTGCTGGATTACGGGTGGGATATTAGTTGGTTATTGCTGGCTTCTAAGCCCCTGGCTCAAGCTGCTGCTGGTGGGAGCCTCCATGCAATTCTGTAGCCGCGGAGACCATTAAGCTGCTTAAGGAGCTGTTGCAGTGTGATGGACTGGTGGGTTATTGGTGGATTATGGGTGGCATATTGGTGGATTATGGGTGGCATATTGGTGGATTATGGGTGGGTTCAAGCCCCTGGCGCAGGCCGCTGCTGTAGGGGCGCTACAAGCCATCCCTGTAGCCGCGGAGACCATTAAGCTGCTTAAGGAGCTGTTGCAGTGTGATGGACTGGTGGGTTATGGTTGATATTCGTAGTTTATGGTTGATATCTCTAGGTTATGGTTGTTTTTGGTTGATTATGGTTTATATTTACTATCATTATTATTTGTTGGTGTGTCAGTAACATTGTAGGTTATGGTTGATATATACAATTATTAATATTTGTGTATGTATCAGTAATACTTTTGCCGTGTCTCCAGATGAACGTCCTGCTGGGGCTCACATTGCGTGGCGTAGTGGCACATTGTGTCGCATTTTTTTTTATTATTGTTACTGTTATTATTATTTATTATTTGTTGATGTATCAGTAAGACTGTTGCCATGTCGCCAGATGAACGTGCTGCTGGGTCTGGCAGGGTCTAGCCTGAACGCGACGATGCGTAACCTTGTACGCCGCCTCATGCGCCGCTGCCTCGCCATCAAGTTCTCCTACTCTGGTGAGGGCTGCAGACCATGGTCTGTAGGGTCTACAGAACATGTTCTGCAGGCTGTACTGGGTTTGCAGGCAGTGGTCTGTAGATCGTACTTGGTCTGCATATCATGGTCTGCATATTTGTCTACTTAACAATTATGTCAGACCTGAAGACCGAAACTTGCAGATGGTCTGCAGTCCAAGTATGTGCAAGGTCTGGTCTGCAGGCTGGTGTGGTTTAATAACAATCAAGAATTATTAATTTATAATTAAGACGCTTGGGTATTATATTTAAATATGTTGACGTTATTATTTTTTAATATTTAAAATTGAAAAAAATGTCTGTAATTTCTGACATTGTCCTGAATTATTAATTAACGTATTATCTATTATTAATGTTATTTCAATTTAATATATTTATGGATCTACTTAATGCATCACTAGTAATTTATTTATTAGTTGATAAATAATATTTACACTGTGCAATTAACTTATTATTCGTTATTAATATTTATTATGTGTATTTTATTTGTTGATCTACTTGATGCATCACTACTAATTTATTTATTGCAGTTATATAAATAATATTTACGGTGTGCTTAACTCAATGTAGTATATTGATTGTTCTACTTGATGCATCGCTACTAATTTAATTATTTCTGGGCGCAGTGATTTATTGATGTACTTAATGCATGACTAATAATTAATTTATTATTAATAAATAATATATACCCCACAGGGCTGGGCGAGAAGCGCGCTGCCTGCAAGATCGCCTTCAAGACGCACGAGGCCGGCCGTATGGTCTCAGGTACACTCACGG
>NW_025937991.1:0-1600 GCF_000764305.2 Hyalella azteca | reverse complement strand
GCCCTCGGTCGAACGGCCACTCGTCGAAGGACGATAAATTTTGGAACAGAACTATGCTATCTGAAACCTAACCTCAGATGCGGTGAACGTAAAATTACGTAATTTAACGATGCCCGGAAGTCATATTCGATTCGCGGTCTGGTGGTGCACAGCAGGTTTTATGCAAGGCCGGAAGAGGACAAAGCCGAGTGATCGCAGGCTGTTGCGCGCAAGTTCCAGTTCGAGCGGTCGCCAGGCTATGAAGTGACGCTT
This sequence comes from Hyalella azteca, assembly GCF_000764305.2. Taxonomy (NCBI): domain Eukaryota; kingdom Metazoa; phylum Arthropoda; class Malacostraca; order Amphipoda; family Hyalellidae; genus Hyalella; species Hyalella azteca. Next base: position 1,348 of record NW_025937991.1, on the reverse strand, counting down.
CAACGCAGGGTTCAGTGGTGGACGGCCATTCGACTCTAGGCTATTCGACCTCGTGTCTGAGGGTTATAGAGTTAAAAATATTTAAAGCAGAATTATGTCAAAGGTCGGCTACGGATAGCAGGTTACATTCACGGCTGATTGGTGGATGTCCGGAGAGATCCAAGGCGTTCAATTCAGGGCTTATTGGTGCACAAAATTAGTGGTGCACGGCTGCGCTCCCCTGCTAACTTCGTTCAACGAAGAGTAACTTCGTTTACAAAACGTGGATGACGTCCGAGTTGCGTCATCTTGGTTGATAAAAAATTAAATAGAAGTTAAGAAATTAATTGCATGTAATTAATGCGCTTCTATAAGTATGCTTGCGTGGCTGCCAATTGTCATATTGATTTTAAGCCAATATTCTATAACAGATACGTCGATGACACCTTTCTAATTTTCAAGCATCCCTCTCATGTCAACCATTTATTCTAATACCTTTTACTTACAACATTAATCCATCAAATATACCATGGAACTTAAATCTAGCAACAGTTAGTACTTCCTCGATTGCACTGTTACCACATCTAATGGCTGCTTTTATATTTCTGTTAAGTGAAATTCTACTTACACCGGATTAAGTACCAGATAGTTTAGCGTCTCTTCATTTCGATTCAAGTTGAATGGGATCCAAAGAAGCATTTCGCTTGTTTCGTATTTGTGCTGGGCACGATGGATTTGATTTTTGCTCAATGTCATCTCACAAAATTAATTTCTATCTCACCTGGTCATACCTAAAGCCCCTTTCACACAGGGCAGTAAATACTGCCAGCGTCCGACGGTATTTACCGCCGAACCTTAGCGGACATACGAAATGTGCACAGCTGTTCACACACGACTGCTTTTACCGCGGCGTAGAATTTGTCGCCTGGCACCCGCATGTGTCGCGCTAAAACTGCGGCGGTAGATTTGTCGCGACAGTTTAGCTTGCAATGGTATTCAATGTAATCTTTCACACTGGGCGGTTTTTGACGCCACATCCTAGCAGACAGTGGGGCCGTATTTTAGGTGCATAATAAACGACACTGCAAGACTGATAGATTATAGACCGATATTGTTACATAAATATCGGTACATAAATATTGTTACATAAACATAAAAATATTTCCTTGAAGTGATAGAGATATATTTCATAAAAGATATATTTTCCGTAAAATATATAGGTATTTCTATAGAGATGTATTTACATTATTCTCACATAGAGATATATTTCCATTTAGAAATATTGTTACATAAACTTAGAGATGGACTGATGGTGCATAAAGCACTGCAAGACCGATAGATCCCAGCGGTAAAAACCGCCTCGTGTGAA
>NW_025937990.1:0-540 GCF_000764305.2 Hyalella azteca | reverse complement strand
GCAAGTAAGGGTAAAATTATTGTGGCAATGCAACGTTTTTTTACAACACTTCTCTTTAGCTTGACTTCTCATTGTTTGTTTGTTTGCCTGCTACAAATCTTACAATCAATATTTAACACACTTTTACCTGTGCAATCAATTTGAAATTTTGCACACTTGCATAGCATCAGAGACAATGCATGATTCAATTGACGGAATAAATAATTTTGCAAATTAAACTTTTTAAATACTGAAAAATTTAAAAATAATTTTTATATATCTTAAAAATAAAATATGCAATTCATTGTTCACATGTAACATCGGATACACTGGCCTCTTTTGAAGTGTTGTCTTTAAAAAGTACCGTAAAATGGGGTAACTTAGACCGGCGGGGTAACTTAGACCACTTTTCGTTTTTTTAACAAAAACCCCCACAACTCAAAAACTTTTTGACATAGAAAAATTTTGTCAATGGGCATCAAAGGCCTAATACTGAGGCCACATAACACAATAGAAAGATTTGAAAAGTTTGCATATCTAATAGGTTAAAAAATTAAAAAT
>NW_025937989.1:0-527 GCF_000764305.2 Hyalella azteca | reverse complement strand
TACAAAAGCAACGATCCCGGCAACGTGCTCCGCTGGCTGGTACGTGAACTGCAGAAGGCGGAGGACAAGGGTGAATATGTTCACATCATCGCACACATCGCCCCGCTCTACGCCGACTGCTACGAGCAGTGGGGGCATCAGTTCTCTAGAATCGTATCTAGGTAAAAAATTTATGATAAAGGCTTTATGATTAAGGCTAAACTTGGAAAATAATGGGTCTCTGTCACTTTCTCATCTTGAAACATTCATCTGCATTTCTCGTTCTTACTAGGGTTTCAGTAACTATATTTTGTCATCCACCCCTGGGACTATCAAGTGAGATTAGTGACCTCAGAAAACAACTTTTGCCCCCAGGTACTCCAGGACGATCAGAGGCCAGTTCTACGGCCACAGTCACATGACTGAGGTGCTGCTCAACTATGACGTTAATGACCCCAAGCGTCCTGTAGGAGTACAATACCTCACCCCCAGCAACACGCCCTATCACCGCCTCAACCCTTCATACACTCTCTTCTATGTCGATGGCA
>NW_025937988.1:0-1676 GCF_000764305.2 Hyalella azteca | reverse complement strand
CAAGTGAATTTGGCCATAATCTATTTGTCATTTCTTTACGATTAACTGAAATTCATGTCAGCGTCATTTTGCTGGCACACACTCAATTAAAAATTTTAACAATTCGCTCATTTTTTTCAAATTTCGTTGAACATTTCAAAAAATGAAGAATAACAAGTTTTACGATCCATCCATAGCTAGTCAATACCAGCTTATCCTTAATTGCCTCATACACATACAATGCGGTGCCCATTACGATATGTCATTCCTCAGCAGGTTTATGATATGTCATTCATCAGCAGGTTTATGATATATCATCTATCGGATGGTTCAGGGCTTGATAGCCATTGGCTAATAACGCAGCTTTTATCTTACATGGCCTGATTGGCCGTCAAAATAATCGGTATTCCATTGTGAGCGATTACCAATCAGTTGATATTTATAAGATAACATAAAAACTCTAAACATTTAATTTCGAACTAAAAACCAAAAAAATATGCTGATTACGATTTAGATTTTAATTTCTCTGTTCGTTCTGTATCCAGAATTATTTGTATTTACCTCAACTGTAGAATTAAGAAAAAGTATAACTCAGCACTCACTAGCTGCAGTGATTGACAGAGAGCACATTTCTCGTTGACGAAAATCTGGAGTCACGGACGGACGGGCAGACAAACAGACGGACGGACATGGCTAGCACAATAGTGCATTTTTTCCATAAATGAGAAAATGCGCTAAAAATACTTTTTTAATATTATATCGGATCTCGATTAGAAAATGGAAACATTACTCAATGAACGCACTATTCCAATATCTCGTAATTAATTAACAGCTAATACAATTTAACCTTAAATTTTATAAAAAATGTAATCGTTATCTAAGTTTTTAAGCTGCACAACATTAATTCCCTGAAAATAGGACTGAGACTCCCGGCGATCGCTTACACGACTCAAACGAGCTGGAATTTGCATATGCGAGCTTGAACCTGTAAACTTGGCCCATCGCCTCAAGCTTGGAGCCGATGATGCAGATAACAGGCTTACAGGAATGCTTACAGATGTGATAAGATAACCTTACAGGAATGCTTACAGGGATGATATTTTAACCTTACAGAAACGCATACAGGAATGATAAGATATCTTTACAGGAATGCTTACAGGAACGATATTTTAACCATGCAGGAATGATAAGATAAGGAATGTTTACAGGAATGATAAGATAACCTTACAAGAATGCAAATCAACAGAGCGATGGTCTACAAGCAGCCTTAGAATTTGTTCAATCAAGATTGGCCGTTTGTTAACGCGTGCATGGGACTGAGTAGCGATATGTTGAGCGATGAAAACTACTTCAAGTGATGAATTAGAAATTTTATGGATGTTAGATTATTTGGTATGAAAACACCATAAATGTTTTAATTACGTTTTTTTACTTATAAAAATAAAATGATTTCATTCTGCGTAATTTTTTTCGTCTATAGTATAATAAATTTGTTTCAGGAATATTTTCGCATTCGAAAACAGAAAACTGTGGTTTTATTACGAAAAAAATTCATTATACATAATTCTTAAAATAATATTTATGTATAAAAAACGATATATTTTATTCTTTTGATTTATTGGTTGTAAAAAATACAGCACTCGGTGCTTTATATATTCTACTTTGCCTACGTATTGTCTAACTTCTTAAATTTATTC
>NW_025937987.1:0-274 GCF_000764305.2 Hyalella azteca | reverse complement strand
TGTGGAAAAAATGACATATTTCTAGCGTAATTACTGACTGTGCTAAGAATGACACGGAATCGTCGATTATGTCTTTGATTTTTGTGGCACACCCAAGATTTCTGAAGTTTCCTGAAAAACTTCATAAATCTTTTTTTTTAATCTTAAGCACTCAATAAAAAATTTAATTTTAAAGGAATAAGAAAGTTTAAAACTCAAACACTGAATTATCTGTATTGTCTATAATTATCAACCATCAACCTCATCAAATACCAATGTAAAGTAGGTCTGTTGC
>NW_025937986.1:0-588 GCF_000764305.2 Hyalella azteca | reverse complement strand
TATGCGATTAATAAAACTGGACGATCGTTGAGGACTGAACCGTCAAATCGTCAATTACACCCGAAATCCTCCGATTTAAATTTAGTATACGACACTGATATTCCATGAATCATTTGTGTGCTCGTGTTCTCAAGCGTGGGTTTGTCTACCCACAGAATTCATTACCGAGCCAGCCATGAAACGCAAATAAACACTTAAAATATATCCAAACTCGTTTCCTGATACTTAATGTATTCTCATTTTGCTTTAAATATTTAATTGGTACAAGAAATAAATTATTGGTTGAAATTCGCATGTTATTCTGTCACTAAATTGATCTTTTTGCACACCGTCAACCATCCACTGATGGCTTTTCAAACCCAACCCATCATAAAAAAATGAGGAATCGGCCATTACATGTAATTAGGCTTCCACCTGCACCTCTGCCGCTACGTGTACATCGGCCGCTACTTGTACTAACACCGCTACGTATACTTAAACCGCTACGTGTACTTAAACCGCAATGGGTATTTATACCGCTACGTATACGTAGGCCGCTGCGTGTACCTGGGGCTGTATTATCAAAACTTCGTAACTTTTTGTACTTCC
>NW_025937985.1:4505-12495 GCF_000764305.2 Hyalella azteca | reverse complement strand
ATGTGCAGGATTTTATCATGGCAAGAGGATAGCTGGATGGTAAAAAATTAAATCAAGATCGTCTTTTTGGTCCCTATTGTCTTCGACCCATGATTAGGCGGATACCGCGATACAGCAGTTGAAGTATCTGTGTATTCACACGCAACGCACACACATGTGCGTTGCGTTGTCTTCGACCTGCATGCCGCGCGTTCATGTCAAGACGCTTGCAATACGTTCCGTGAACACGCTTACGTTACGCTTGTGCGAACTCTTGCGATATGTGTACATGAACACGCGTGACCTGCTTGTACGTCAAGATGCGTGTGTTCGACAAAACACCAACGTTTCAGAGGCAGGGGTACCAAACCATCCCCTATATACTCCCTAATAAGATTTGGGGATTATCAACCGCCCGGCTTTTTATCAACTACCCGGTTATGCTGGGCAGTGAGAGGTAGTTCGGATTGCGTGGAGGCGCCGAAAAAAATCAGCGTTGCCAGATGGTATGTTTCTATACCAAATATCACAAATCTGGTATTTTCATAAGGTGTCTGGTATGAATATTTTAGATCTGGTATATTGGTATATTTGCCTAAATCTGGTATTTTTCTGGTATTTTCTTGCTTACAGTAAATTTACTGCATTAAGTTCAACCTCGGAAGTTTGAACTTCCTCCAGCGTAGGCGTGGATTACATAGATTACCTTCAGAGCGGCGCGACTACAGCTTTCCCGCCATTTTTTGGACCCGCAAGTTTACCACTTGATGAAATAACCACAATCCAATTGTTAACATTTAATAAAAGTGTTTAGTACAATATAAGCACGAGAGTGATGATTCTTGATAGATTACTGCTGAGTGATGATATGGCCTAGGACGAGTGAGGTTGTCAAACCGATCTCTTCTACGTAAGTTCCACCATTTTTGTTTGGTGGTTTTGAATTCTTCTGTGCCACTTATTGGAGTGCCACTTGAATTATGGGGTGCCATTCAATATTTCAGTGATTTTGAAAATCATCCTCCATTCATAGAACTGGCTGCCTACTGCATCACTTATCCGATGCATTCGTGGAGTGAATGTTTTCACAAGTCACCTATGTGAAAAACAAGCAACGAAATAAAATTTCAACTAAGGTACTGGAGTCCGTTATACGGACTAAAAGCTTTCTGCTCAGCTGCAACAAGTGATCAAACCAGAAATGTTAGATAAATGCAATATGCAAGCATATACGAAAATAAGCAAAAGGAAGATGACCTGTTTCCGTGGCTTGCTCATGTTGAGCGAAGGGAAAGATGTGCGACACTGTAATAAAAAAAGGAAAAAGTGTCAATGTAATCAAACTCAGCACTAAACCAATAAACTTGTCTCACATCCTTCAGTTGTATTTCAGCCTCTCCCTAACCTTGGTGTACTTAATTATCTTTGAAGTTCCGACTTTCTACCATCGGGACCTCTACAAACTCAATACTGTCATTGCAGCAGCCGACGATGGATGCAGAAAATTTCCCCATTTGCTATGAAGTGTGATAAACTGAAAGCTGTAATCAAATTACTGACGTAACTCGATTATGTTAAGATTAACATGTGCTTCTCCATTCTATTGTGTGGCTTTCTTTCATCAATGGATGCAGAATTTTGAGGCTCTTGCAGATCTGTTTGCCCGGTAAAAATTTAATGTGACGAAAGTTACATGACATGATACGCCAAATAATTCAACGATTATTTTAAACACAACGTTGTTCATTCAGCAGAATACATGGGTGAAATAGGAGAAATTGGCTTGACTTGCATTACCTCAAATCAGTTATATTGATGAAACGATTGATTTTTTTATTCGCGATTATTGCCTTCATTTCTAACCACGCTATGTCAAAATAGTTACTAGTAAACGTATATGCATGGAAATTGAGCCTCTGATATTCTGTGCTCTGTTATTAAAATAAAGCGAGAACTAGCCTGCATAAATATAGCGTACAGAGATTCAAATTCAAGTTAGTGTGATTTATCTTCAACCGAAGTTTCTAGGAACGATTCACTGACAGAAATAAATTGTACCAAGAAAAGTATTGTATAAGTATAAGGACGTTGCGGAGTGGCTCTTCAGTGCTTCTATTAAACATTCACAATTGAACGGTCTTCTCCAGGTTCTCAAAATTTCATCACCCTGAAAATAATTTCCCTTTGGATTCGAGAACATTGCTTAAAACTAAGTTAAGTACTGAAATAGACGAATTTGATAGGGAGTTAGTTCAAATATATATTGGAATAGCTAATGGCATACAGGAGCAATTTCGAGACAGTGAAATCCTAACATTGTTTTCAAATGAATGTCCCATTGAACTCAGTTCAACATCGATGGCCTACCACTTTACAAAAGTTGCAATATCAGTTTTTGGCCTATTCTTGGAGTTATCGATAGAATAAACAATTTCCCTTTTGTGGTCGCCATTTGGTGTGGAAAATCCAAACCAGATTGTCGAGAGTTTCTCGAAAAATTTTCCCTTGAATTGAAAGAATTATTAATTAATGGATTGAAGTTCAATGGATCACATTTTTGTGTCAAAGTAAGCAAGTTTTTCGCGATGCGCCTGCCAGAGCTTTTGTGAAGCAGTGCAAGACGCATGGTGGATATTTTGCCTGTGAGCGATGCACAGTTAAAAGTGTTTACAATAAAAATTCCATTTCATATGAAAAGCTCAATTTCCCTGTGCGAACTGATGAATCTTTCTAAAATAAATTGCAGCCAGAACACCGCTGTGAAACCTCTCCATTGAAAGACACAGGTGTCGGCTTGCTTACGCTATTTGTTCCAGATTATATGCACCTCGTGTTGCTAGGTGCGACTCGAGAGTTACAAAATTTTTGGTGTAATGTTTCGCCACATAAGATATCTTCCGCTGGTAAGAAAGATGTCAATGACCGGCTTGTGACGTCGAAGTTATGGTCTCCATATGAATTCCAGCGTAAACCACGAACTCTTGACGACTGTGAACGCTGGAAGGCCAGAGAAGTGCGTAAATGTCTATTTTACCTTGAACCTGTTGTTATGAAAAAAGTACTGCAACCTAGAGTTTACCGTCATTTTATGCTGCTGCATTTTGCAATCCGTGTGCTATGCGACAAAACTCTCGTAAAAACCTCAAAATAAATTGATTATTCAGGAAAATTACTCAGAAAATTCGTTTTCAATTATTTATCTGTGTATCCGAGTCAAAATATCACTTACAATATACATTCACTCATTCACCTATCTGACGATGAAAGGCGTTTTGGTGTTTTAGACGACAGTAGTGCATTCCCGTTTGAAAATTCTCTCGGTGTTATTAAACGAAAGATAAGAAGGGCAATAAACATCTCGAGCAAGTTTGTGCTCAAGCGAGTGAGTGTTTATTTTGGTCTCGACGCAAAAGGGTAACTGCGATAAAGAACTTTATCGAGGATAAAAATGGCATAATCAAGATAGGCTGCAAAAAAATTCATGCTTAAAGACGGATCAGTCTGTTTTGTTATGAGTTCTAATGCAAAACAACTATTTGGTAGAAATACACAAACATAAGACACTCCATCCTTCCCTCACGTCCCTCACTGACTCTTCAATTTTTGAGGTGTATTGTGTGTCGGGCCTTTACAAAATTGCAGAAGTTACAGCAGTGATGTTTCCAAAAAATGTTTCGTAATGCCATCAGGTGACTCATTCATTATAATGCCTTTGCTGAAGTAATTCTTCTCATTACACTCTTCCGCAGTGACAATGTATAGTCTTCAATGACAATGAGTCTCAATGAGTGACAATGAGTGTTCAGCCGTGGTCGAGAGAGGACGCTCGTGTTTATGGTCCCAAATTTCAAAATTTTTAACTTTTACTGTGCCGTTTTCGGAAATCTTTTCTCATTATTTTTATGATCCGTATCTGAAAATGACCGAATTTCAGTGAAGTCAGTAAAATAGAGTGCGAATAGAAACTACAAGCCTACAGTAAAAGTGTTTTCATTTTAATAACGCGGACTTTTAGAGTCAGTAAGGGACGCTTGCTTGCGAGGGTAGAGGGTAACGTGTGACTGCGTCGCCCACGCGGGACAATACAGCCTTTGTTTTCTTGTCCAATCTCTCTGAAAGCCGCTCACTCTCTAGTCTGTAACAATTTGTAACAAACAAACAATTTGTACAATTTTTACTCAACTTTATTTCTGTTTTTAACTTGTGTTCATTTAGCTCTTGCATTCGGAAAGAATTAATTGAAAAGGCCTCCAGTCCTGTTAAACCGAATGCAAAGATCAAATCGCAAAATGAGCGGGGGGAAATTTGCAAATTTTGCAAGCTGGTTTCGCTTAACCTCAATGACAGTACACTGGCCTGTGATCGTTGCGGGGATATAATCTGCAACAATTGTGCAAAGTTGAGCAAGACAGACTACTCTTAGTTGAGCAAGACAGACTTATCAACAGAAACAAGACTGTACAGTTGTATTTCCAGGACTGCCAACAACCTGCACTTAGCGCTGTAAAAAGCGAAAAGTTGATGGAAGAGAAGGGCTCTTCTATTTTTTCTGTCGTTAAGGCCGAAATGGAGAAAACCAACAAGCAGGAGTTGAGAAAGAGAGCCCAAATAATAATAGCGGTTTCAGCGTTTATTAGGCCATATGCCTGTCGCCAATTCTTAACATCGCAGAACGTCCACAGCTTGTTGCGGTCTCAAACTTACAACTCACTGATCCAAATTCTGCTGTGCTTAATTAACCGCCCGGCCTCCTTTCCGATTCAGACCAGAAACTGGCGCACATAGCTGATAATGAACCCGCTCCTGCTTGCGCCAATCCTGGTACTCTTAACTGTAACCACTGGGCCACTCTGCAATGGAAGAGAACCACAGGAAAGAATTGAGCTTGTTGCGTCGCGAATTACACTCGTTACGAAACGAGCTGGAGGAAATGAAAGATCATCTGCACAAAACAGAAAATAGCAATAACACAGAAGGTAAAGGCCGCAAAAAGCTCATCTCTGATCTCGCAAGCGAGAGTCCTCGTGAACTGCATGATAGAGAGAGAAGAAGACTTAACATTGTTTGGTTTAACGTTCCCTAAAGCAATGCTTTGGATGCTGAGTTTATTACTGATTGTTGCGCCAAGGCACTGAACGTCGTTGTGAATATAACGGTATGCAAGAGGCTGCGATCGAACACACCGGCCGCACACGGTCAGTCAGCGGAGCTGGAAGACAAGTAAGGAGTCATGTCCATACATCCAGGCCTGTAAATAGTGTAGGAAGTAAACGCATGAATCAAAGTGAAAGTCCACAAAAAGTTTTAAAACTTTTTTACACGAACTCGGATTCTGTTTGAACAATAAAAGTGAACTGTTAACTGCGATCGAAAACAAGTGCATAGACATTATTTGTAGTACAAAAACACTCCCTAAAAATCACCGGGGGGAAAATTGTACCTGTTGAATTTCAGTTGCCAGGTTTTGATTGTTTTCATAACTAGAGAATCAGTGTGGTGCGAACTTTCTCTCAAAGGCAAAGATAGCCTCCTCCTAGGCGTATAGATCACCAAACAGTTCCTCTGATAACGAGAAAGTATTAAACAGTCTTTTACCGAACATGACTTTCCTTTAGTCACATACGTTGATCGTTGGTGATTTGAATCATCTAGAGCTAGATTGGACAGATGGATCCTCTCCAAGGGATGAGAATCCCCAGCATCCTTGTTCATGGAGTCTGTGAGAGACTCCTTCCTAGTCCAGCGCGTTATCAAGCCAACAACTATTGAAGTAAACAGACTCCCAATATTCTAGACCTGGTGTTTACTAGTGATGAATCAATGTTATATGAGCTTCGTCGCGAGGCTCCACTGGGCGAAAGCCATCACCAATCATTATTTTTCAGTCTAAAGTGTTGCAGAGAAAAGACGCCTCGGAAGCGTGAACGTTTGAATTTTTCGAAAGGCGACTATGATAAATACGGTTATGTCTGCAGTTGATGCGTGTGTACCTAAAATTAAGCTCGGTGGAGCCAAAAAACTCAGTGGATGAACAGTACAGTTCTAGCTAAGCTGAAAATAAAGAACGAAGCCTACCAGCGTTATTTACAGACTCGTAGCAATGCTGACCATAACCTATGCGCAAGAGCTTGAAATCAAGCAAAAGAAAGCTGTCGCACCGCAGTAAAAACCCTCGGAAAAAATATTACTAAAATGCAAAAAGAACCGGAAAGCCTTATTTTTGTATGCTAGCTCGAAGTGCAAGATGAAGGACGGTATTTCTGACTTGAAAGTAGATCAACGAAAGTTATCTTCTGATGAGGGCAAGGCTAACGTTCTTAATCAGTTTTTCAGTAGCGTACTCACTGAAGAGATTGTGATCAGTATTCCATCTATTGAGGGGTGCCCAGTCGGCTCTAAATTAACAAGTTTTGAAATACAAGAGAGGTTCTCAAGCGCCTTATCGCTGTAAATCCAAACATGTCGTGTTGACCGGACTGTATCCACCCCGGATTACTCAAAGAGTTAGCAACTGTCCTAGCCGGCCCTCTGACGTAATTTTTTCGAAAAACTTCGAGCGAAGAGATCTTGCCTGCTGACTGGAAAGGAGCTCGAGTGACACAATTGTTCAATAAAGGTGACAAAAGCTGCCCGGGCAACTATCGCCCTGTCAGTTTGACAAGTGTCGTTTGCAAGGTAATGGAATCTGTTGTGAGGGATCGATTGATAGATCATTTGACTGCTAATAATCTCCTATCAGACTGTAAACATGGCTCTATAGCCGGGAGATCCTGCACCACCAACCTCTTGTCTACTCTGAACGAATGGACCCGCCTGCTGGACGAAAGGGAGCCAGTAGATGCAGTGTACCACGATTTGGCCAAAGCATTTGACAGTGTCCCACATGAGCGGCTGTTGCGTAAATTGAAGTCAGTAGTATAGATAGTGAGCGCATGGTAACACTTTGCATAAACAGCTTAAATCATAGGTTACCACAATCTTATTTCGATCATCAAAATTAGCCAATTACCCTCGAATAAACCTAGTCATTTATCTACAATTTTATTTCGACAACAAAAATTTGAGCACTGCCTTCCGATCATTTACCTCGAACCTTACCCAACAAAATTTTCCAATCACCCCCAAATAAAACCTTCAATATTATTACGAACAATTACCCCGAATCTGTATAACAGCAGGGTACCGATCATTTACCTCGAATCTTACCCAACAAAATTAACTAATTACCCCTGAATAAACCTGGTCATTTACCAGGCTTGAGTCATTTATCAGGCTTGAGTCACTTGAGCCAAACCTGCTTGAAACCTTGAGTCAGTTTTTTTTTCAGGGCGCACACCAGCTGAAGACGCTCTCAAATTAGCCTCGACAAAAACTCGCTCCAGATCCAGAGCCGGTCTGGCAAAAAATGTTGCATCAGAAATATCGAGTGTGGTCTAAAACATATTTGTCCTCGACCACTAGTTGATCTGTAATACATTATGCACTGAACTCCCGTCGAGTGAGGATATTTCATATGGTGATCATTTCCTATTGATCGCGTACAGAAAATATACAGAGAAAAATGAGCACCTCAGTTTAACATGGTTACTCTACTTAATTCAGAAGGTCACTTCATTTTCTTTTTGATACAGCTCATTGAAAAACTGGATGTTCAGCTATGACTCGCTCATTCCGCGCAGTACTACCACCGCTTTCTCCTGTATTGATAGTTTTATACCCATTAAAGCCTTTGTTTGTCAAACTCATATAGTTTGCTTGTAATATCTGAAAATTCATTACCAACGATTTTCGGGAATTAATAAGTAAAATTTTACATCTTGCACATAAGACCTCTACCCAGTTAAAATTTAGGGCAGGGAATAGAGCAGGCCGTCGCCGGCTGCAGAGCCGACGTAGAGACGCGACAGAGCAGCGATAGAGCAGAAATGTCCGCTTTAGAGACGATATCGCCAGCCGCGTATCAGCGCTAATTAGCTTCTGCGTACCTGCCCAGGTGTGCTCTGTCCTGCCG
>NW_025937985.1:0-4379 GCF_000764305.2 Hyalella azteca | reverse complement strand
CTGCCGAGCTGCTAGAATTTTGTCTCTGTATCAGCCATGGCGCAGCGCAGTTTTAGGGATAAATGGCCGGTTATAGTTTCGCGGCTCCATCCTGCGAAAGCGCGACCAGCCCGGCTAAACCCGGCGCCGGTCTCGGCTCAAAATTTTAACTGGGTATAGCAGAGTGGCTATCGATGCGCCTTGGTAATCGCTACCACAGGGTTCGATCCCAAGCACCTCACGAGGTTTTGCAGTCTTACGTCAGTGGGCGGAGACATGGGAGGAGCTGTGAGGTGGTGATTAACGTGGCGCATGGCAGGCACCACCGACAACAAAGTTGTCGGTGATTAACTATGCTCACGTTGTGAGCATAGCAAGAAAGAGAAAAAAATGGGAGAAAAAGCGAAATTCTTAAAAAACGCACAAAATAAAGGGGGTACTGTAGAAATGGATCTAGTCCTAGGATTTCCAAGCTACAACATTGAGACTCATATCATTCGATGCGTGAAGACCATATCTATCGATTGGTCATGGCTTTTTCGGAATTCTAAATTTTGTGAGTGAGGTGAGCATTTTTCCTAAATTTTCAGTGGATAAAAAATGTGGATAAATAAAATCTGATGATTTGGGGCTAATAAGATGATTTTGGTACCGTTGGATTCGTCAATGTCAGCTTTAATACGAGCATAAAGACCGGAGAAGTCAAAATCTTCGATTTTGAACAGACGCTCTCCTTAACTTCCACAAAGTCAGAGCATGCATTACTTCGCTGAATCAGATAAAATAATTCTTACAAATTCAATGTTAATATATTGTGAACAAGTAAATGTATTAGAATAAAAGAATTTTTTCGATGTGCTTCTATTTTTTTCTATATAAAATGAGAGCTAACGAATCATCTAATGTATGTCATGCGAAAAAACACACATTGAATACGAAATCTCTTTGGATAAATTTCTTGAGTAAAATGGAAGCAAATATTGTCAGCATGAATCACTGTGAAGTTTGTAACACATTGGTTAAAAACCTAAAGAAACATATAGAAACTCAAAAGCATATTAAAGCAATTAACAATTCGATCATATCAATTGCTTACTTCAATACAAAGACAAAATGCGTAATATGTAATCGCGATTATCAAAACTTGAAAAGGCATGAAGGAACAAACGCTCATAGAAAACGTTTAAATGATAGCATAATAGCCAGTTCTTTCTTTTCTTGCAATTTGTGTAATTTGGAAGTGGACAATATTGGAGTACATGAAGATTCAAATGTACATTTTAAAAATAAATTTGAATGCGTGCGAGAGGAAATTAAGAGGGCTGTTAATGACACATGTGCAGAACATATATATCATGATATAAGAACTATCGATTTTAAGTTGTTTATCAAGAATATAACATCTGAAGTTATTCATGTAATTAGACAGTCAAAATTCGATAACATTAAATTAAAGTTGAATTTGCAAGTCGAGTTTTATAAATTTAAATTAGGCAGCGAGAAAATCTATAATACCGCTTGGTTCAATTCAAACAGGTTTATAGCACTTTCAAGGAATCACATAAATTTAAATACAATTAAAAGACTATATGATAACCTGGTACACAGAATCGAAAGTTGTTAAACTTCAAAATTAAAATTGTTGAATACAAACCTTTAAGAGGTTCTAACTATATTGAATTACCTGAAAAATTGAGACATCCAAAATATAAAGTTAATAAATATTAAAAACCAAGATAACATTTGCTTTAAGTGGACGGTCGCGCGCCACTTCTGCAGGGATGAGAAAAATTGTAGCAGAATAACGAAAATATTAAAGAAGAAAGCTGAACAGTTGGAATTTACAGATATCAAATTCCCTATGAAAATTAAAGACATCGATAAATTTGAAAAGATCAATAATATCTCTATGAATGTATATAGCTTGAATTATTGTTTGGAGCTATGCCCACTTCGAATAACTAAAACTAAAAAACTAAAAATAAAGATGTGGTTTCATTATTGTTAATTACAAATGAGAATGGAAGTCATTATGTCTTAATGAAGTCTTTGAGCCCATTTATTCATAAGGCGAGTCATAGAACTAAATATGTATGTCCATACTGCCTGCATGCATTTATACGTGAAGACCTACTTGAAAAACATAAAGATGATTGCTCTGTGCACACACCCGTCAAATATGTTTATAGTGATGAGAAACTAAAATTCAAGGGCTTTCAAAAGACTATCAAATATCTCTTTGTAATTTACGCTGATTTTGAATCGACTTTGGTAGGTATTGATTCATGTCAGCCAGAGCCCAAGTCGAATTACACTCGGAACATTCAAAAGCATGAGCCTAATAGTTTCTGTTGTTATACTAAATGCGAGGATGATAGGTACTCAAAGTTAGAGTTATATAATGGTGAAGATGCATCGAAAAAATTTGTAGAATATCTAGAAGCAGAAACAAAACGTGTATATGAATTATTAAATCAATATCCAAAAAAGATGTTCTTATCAAATGAAAAATATCATGAACACAGAAATGCTACAGTTTGATATGTCTGTCATGAAGAGTTTACTAAAGAAAACTATTAGGTTAGAGACCACAACGACCTAACGGAAGAAGTCCGGCGCATTTAAGTCCTATAGAAGTCCGGCGCATTTAAAGTGCAATATTAAAATTAGAAATCCTAATTTTATCCCGGTGTTTATGCATAACTTATCCAATTATGATTCACATCTGTTTATTAAAGAACTAGGTAAAGTGTCTGGTAAAATAAATGCCATACCAGAAACGGATCAAAAATACATAAGTTTCACACAGACCATCAAAGTCGGGACGTATATAGATAAAAAAACTGGGATAGAGCAAGACATTACAAGAGACTTGAGATTCTTAGACACTTCAGATTCATGTCTTCATCGTTGGATGCATTATCAAAAAATTTATCAGAGCATGTAGAATTGAAAAGATATTTCCCTAATAATGAGCAGTTTAAATTGATACAAAAGAAAGGTATATGTCCATACGATTACTTGGCTACCTATGATAAAATGAATTCAATTAGTTTACCATCGAGGGATGAATTCTATAATAAATTAAATGATAAGCATATATCTGATAAAGAATATTTCAACAGAGTGCAACACCAGTCTTGTCGACATCGCCTCTTGAACGGAGTACCGTGCTTGTTTTGCCTACATTGGCTTCTGAGAACAGCGTGGCGTTGGTCTCGCATTCACCAACTGCTCAGCAGAGCCATATGATGGCATCGCCTACATCTGCTCCCGTACAGAACGCGGCCACATCATTTCCTGAATTGGATCCTACACAGATCAGTGAGGGTCGATGGAGTCACCCGCTTTCGAAACGTGTCAGACGCGTCAATGGCAAAATTCGAAGCCGATTCACATGAAGAAACTTATCAGAACCTCCTTTGGGATTTCGTCGACCCAGGGGGTGGATCGCGGCCAGCGCCTCGCGTGGATCCCGGTCGTCAACAAGCCTAGGACAACACGGACGTTGTCGCTGCCTCAGAAAACACGCTGGAGCCGAGAATCGCACTCGTCTACGCCACCGAAAGGATTTGGCCTTCAAACGGATACGTCTCAATAGCGTTGAGTCACGCTACTGTACTATTCGATGGTTTTTATTGTCAGATTCAATGTATTCTCTAGTGTAAAGTAAGGTTCAATAATTGTCGATTTAAGGTATCAGTATTGTCAAACTTGCTTGCTGAAAGTACCAGAGCTAAATCCCTATGATTTCAGTTCGCCTGCAAATCTAGCGGCCCTGAGCGCCAAAGATCCAGTGTTTTTCATGTACTAATCGAAGTGATGTCTTTCTCATCGGCCACTAGCGCTAAAATTCTCTCTCTTCGGCCATTAGTGCCAGTTGACACAACGAGGGTAGTTGTTAAGGGCAGCGAGGGCATCACCTGAGAAAAACGCCAATCAAAACGAGTTGTAAAAAATTAAGTTTGACTGTTCACTCAGTCAAACGGGGCGGAGTGTTACGTTCACTTGAACGTGTTAAATTAAAATGTAAACGCTAAATGGATCCTGGCGCTGCTGAGCGTTGGCATTGAGCGCGGCAACCGCTGCTAGTTCACTCGGCTTGGTGTTGTCACGCATCCGTGGCGAATGGTTCTCCCATTGAGTGCTCCTGTTTTCGCTTTTCTAGAATATTACTGCGTATATTTTATTATTGTCATGAATTGTATCACTAGGAGAGTGATGAGTGTCGAGTGAATGCACGAATGTGACAATGCGTAGCACAACTTGTTAGCAATCAATTTTAAAGATGTGTTGGATTTCGACTATTGTGAGAGGCTTGTTCTGCCGTCAGTGTAATTCGAGTAATATGTCATTGCATTGTTTTCAATTATATATATAGTGAATGAAATGACGAAAGC
>NW_025937984.1:0-1379 GCF_000764305.2 Hyalella azteca | reverse complement strand
TATCGTGTGTCAAATGCATGTATTTATTGTGCGTCACCTACATGTATTTATCGTGTGTCAAATGCATACATTTATAGTGTGCCACAAGCATTCGTGCATGTCTAGTGATACATATACCTGTATTGACCGAATAAAATACGTTTTATATACATATCGTCTGATTTAAACTAAAGCGGATAATGACAATAGAATTCGTTGATATATATTTTCCATGTAGATTAATATCACAGCCAGCCCAGGTATCAAAGTATTAAAATCGAGCAACTTCATCTCAAGATCCGCGATGAATTCAACAGGCTCCACGACACTCTTGACAACGTCAACTCAACAAGAGCATCCCTTGCAGTGGCCCGACTTGTAGGATGACGACTCGCAGGATGACGACTTGCAGGATGACGACTTGCAGGATGACGACTTGCAGGATGACGACTTGCAGGATGACGACTTGCAGGATGACGACTTGCAGGATGACGACTTGCATCGTCATCCTGTAGTGGCCCGACATAATCCGACCGACGATAGCTGAAGCTCTCATCTCTACGCATTGAACTCCAGTTATCCATCTCAAAACCACCGGATTTTCTAAGCTATGAGATTAGTTCGAAATTGTTCTCCCTTTTTCAAATTTTCGTTTTGGATGATATTTACTTGTATCATGCAATTATTTACACAAAAATTTCGGTATACAATGCTTCCTATAACTTAAAAATGAATGTTCTACCCTGAATTTAAATAAATAAATTCCATGGTCATCAACCACCCGTGTTTAAACAAGCTTTTTCTGCCATGTAATAATAATATTATCTGATACACGCATTTATAGTCATCGTGTGACACACATGTATTTGTCGTGTGAAACACACATGCATTTATCGTGCGACACACACTTATATTTATTGTGTGAAACACACATGTATTTATCGTGCGACACACACTTATATTTATCGTGTGAAACACACATGTATTTATCGTGCGACACACACTTATATTTATTGTGTGAAACACACATGTATTTATCGTGCGACACACACTTATATTTATTGTGTGAAACACACATGTATTTATCGTGCGACACACACTTATATTTATCGTGTGAAACACACATGTATTTATCGTGCGACACACACTTATATTTATTGTGTGAAACACACATGTATTTATCGTGTAACGTCGCGGTGCCGAAGACGTCAATTCGATTGAACGCATGACGCTCCTGCAGCGGATGACACGCTCAGGAATTAACTGAGTTATACACACACGAGTTTTTCACACGAACTATACACATGAGCGAGTTATGCACACGCGAGTTGAACGCACACGAGATATGCGCATGAATTATATTCACACGAGTTGTACTCATAAGTAAACACACGAGTTAT
>NW_025937983.1:0-3264 GCF_000764305.2 Hyalella azteca | reverse complement strand
CTATACACTTGTATATATCCGTGATTGGTGCCGATCGTCCATGAAATGAATAATGTCATCCATATTTATTCGTGTACAAATAAATGAATTCACGAGAGAAAGTTGCATTTATTAGACAGACGATAGTTCTTAATCTGGGCTAGGTGCAACCGGGAGCATTTTTTTAAAATTTCTGTGAGAGGTGGCCACCCATGGTACAACAAAGATTCATCAATGACTAATGAAAGTTTTTGGTGGACGAAAGGTTTGAGCGCAAACGTGGCCACAGGCATGTTATAGGTATGGGAAAGATGGTGCACGCCACCCTTAATTCGCTGTATAAATCATAGCTTCCCCACCTATGGCGTCCGCCGATAGCCATCATAAAAACATAGGTGCTCCACTCTTAATTTTTATTTGGGTGTAACGTTTATCGTAGTTTATAAATGCAACCTGCCTACGAGTATGATGTTCTGCACACCACCTCTAAATAATATTTGCAACCTGCGTTCCCTTACATTGCTAATAAAAAGTATGCTCCGGTCTTCAATAAAACCTGTGTATTGAAAATTTACATACAGGTAAAAAAACATTGAATTTTTCTCTTATCACTGATGTATAGATTATTCATTTTGAACTTATACTTGAATAAATACGAATTTATTTAGTTGAGTTCGCCTTATAGAATAACCCTGTATAATTTTGATCTATAAAGTTGGTTCCCTGGAACGCTTGGCCTGATAAATTCATGGCAAGATTAACAAGCAGAGCCCCAGCGTTCCAGTATGAAAAAATGGAGGATATTCCCTTAATAAATTCAGGACCATGAGTCTCTTGCGAGGAACTTTGCTTCATGGAAGGCGCGACATTCACTCATCTGCTGAAGAAGCACGTAGCATTAAATTTGACTTGTGCCGAGGAGAGCAAAAACAAAATGAAATACGTGCCATAGGCTTAGTAAGGCTGCATAACTTTATAACCTCACAATTTTACTTGGAGTAGTTTTAGTTGAACAAAATACAAGCAGGACTAAGGTTAAATAAGAACGATATAAGAATATTTATGTAGGAAAAAAATTAGTGAAAATGAAACTGTAAAATTGTATTTTTCAGTTCCGTTATTAGTCACAATTATGATGGAAACGTGTTCTGGAATTATTTTATAGTCATTAGCTGGAATTTCACGAGCGAATCAATGGAACTAGCGGACTTTGTTCAGGCGCCTTCAACCTTAAGCTAAAACGTATGGTCTTTAGCCCAAATTTCCTCCATAGACAACGGATTTCGAATTTGAGTTATTCAAAATGCAATTTAAAATTATAATCTTTTCCTGCTACCATTAATTAAATACTGATACACAGATGAATGAAATTTAAACCAATATTAATTAGCGGCGTTTGGTACTAATAACTACCATAAGCAAGCATTGCTTCTCGGCGGGCGTCCGAACTTTAATGCGGTCAACGTAAGATTAACTCTATGATCCGGCAAAAAAAAATGTCCTGCTGACGATGATAAATGCTTTGCCGAGCTTTGCTCATTTAATCCCAGGGACCTCAGGCGTCCGCTCTTGTTATTTTTAGAATCTTTGCGAACAAGAAAAAATAAATGCACTCGAAAGATATTTTGGAATTAGCAGGAGTTGACAGAAACAATTTGAAGCTCTAGAGGTTTGCTCGAGGAGTTCTCGCTCGCCAGCGCGTTCACATAGCGCGTTTTGTGCATCACCGCTTCTCGACTTTAATGAACAGTTGATTGGTAGTAATGAATGACGATCCAATTAAGTGCCTGGTGTTTTTTCCGTCATCTTACTCTTATCACCAGCAGTCACCAGCCCGCTATTTACAAACGCCGTCGATTCATGAGCAGACGAACACAGTTTTGCGGCCAATTCAGCTAAATTGAATTCCTCGCTAACAGTAATAGTAGTGGAAGTTATTCAAAAACTTTTTCAATGACTGACGTAGGGTTCAAACTACACCCTCATAATTAAAAAAAAAGAGAGCACATGGAAAAAAATTTTTATGAACGCACTCTTCTGAAAATTGGATCACTTGAAATTCTCCGTGAAATTTCAAACATTTGTTAGGCTTAATAATCAACAGCTGCAGTTTATCGTAGGTCCGGTTACACCTTATACATTAAAGTTATGGCCGTGTGTAGAATTAAATGCCCTGATTTATATTTGACGCTTTAACAACTGAGCGTTAAAAGTCATGCCTACAATATAGAAACGGCGACACAGTCACATTCAATATTTAAATAGTTTAACGTCTTTCATAGCGCCATTGCAGCTCCAAGCTAATATTAAGCAGAACTCAACGATCGATGCAGAGATGCAGAGTATCAATCTTGCCAGAGTTACGTACCGTAATTATTATCGAGCATCAGCCTCCTATAGAAGAGGTTGAAGGTTGGATGTTCCTATAGAAGAGGGGATATTCATAGATTGAGAGATTATATAGATGATTATTATATAGATTATATATATAGATTTATATTTATAGATTGAGGGGCTATAGGTTGTGGGTTAAGTGGCTTTATGTGTTATGTTAGGTTTGAATAGTGGTGGATTATGTGGTAATATGTGTTAGGTTAGGGGTAATTGGTGGTGGATTAGGTGATTATATGTGTTAGGTTAGGAATAAAAGGTGTTGGACTAGGTGGTTATTGGTGTTACGGATAAATGGTTCAGGATTAGGTAGTAATAGGTGTTTGATTAGTTGTAAACGGTATTGGGTTAGGTAGCTTTAGTGGTTAAGATCTATGTAACGTAATTCTATCTATTTTACTATTTTAACGCAGTTCCGAACCAGAAAGTAATATGATGAATGTTGAATACTAGTTTATGGCAATCTACCTCGCATAAGAATATGATTCCAATTACATGGCTATTCAGAACCAAACAGCGTAGCATATTTTGTCTCTCAATGAATAGGCTGATATTTCCTTCACAAATTTTGCCACGAATAATGAGTTTCATAATTAAAATTAACAAGCGATACCACAACAAATTGTCCCATAATAACGTCATGTATTCACACAACAATTTAATGAAAGCGTTTCTGTTGTTCCCAGTAATCATAAACTCTATTATTGCAGTAAGGTATTGCGGTCTTCTGAAGATTAATATTGGCGTTGGGGCCTCATCAAAATCTAATAAGTTCTGTAATAATAATAGATATATTACAATGCCACGTAATATTCAACACAATACCTGGGTTTGGGTTCATTTATTAAGCTAATACGTGAATAATATGAACCAATATCGCAGTTCGGCACAATG
>NW_025937982.1:0-831 GCF_000764305.2 Hyalella azteca | reverse complement strand
CACCTTAGGTAAGCAGCTGCACCTCCGCCACCACCTTAGGTAAGCAGCTGTACCTCCGCCACCACCTTAGGTAAGCAGCTGCACCTCCGCCACCAACTCTTAAAGAAGAAAAGATTCTTTTCTTTGTATTTCTTTGGACTATTCTTTGCTCTTAAATTTTTAGTTACTTTGCGATTTAAGCAAACAAGTGAGATCAATTCTTTAAAGATTATAAAAGTACGAAAAATATAGAATTTCCAGAAATAAGTTAATAGAAAAAATACTATTCCAAATTATATTTATTTGTGTCACAGAGGTACGAAATAATTTCAGAACTGATCAATAACATCTTATTTGTATTCAGTAACAAAATAGATGGTTTCTATGACAACGCATTGACTTGAATCTTCTTGAATGTAAAATACCAGAATATTCTTGTTGTTCTTCTCCAAGAAATGTAAGAATTTTTTCGATATATGCGCGTGTATATACTCTTGAAAAATAAAACTCAGTAGGTACCCACTGCAGTGAGTGACAGAGAGCGCATTTTCTCGTCGACAAAAACTTGAGGTCACGGACGGACGGACGGACGGACATGGTGAGCACAATAGTGCATTTTTCCCATAAATGAGAAAATGCGCTAAAAATGACCTGGTCATACTGTGCAAATAGTGACACACTTTCTTCACTTAGCACTGATATGCTCCCGGGCTAAAGTGGGTCAGGTTGATAATAATATAATATATTATTAATAGTATATTATATGTAATTATATAATATATGATAGGGCAAAAGTTTGTGTCATCTGAATAAAGTGTCAAATACACCCACAATATAAGACCGAAAAGGTGC
>NW_025937981.1:989-3332 GCF_000764305.2 Hyalella azteca | reverse complement strand
GTTGCAAAACTCTTAATTAATCTACTTTATAATGAATGTAGTTGCATTCGAAACGTCGTAAATTATCGAAAATGTCCGTTGAAAAATTTATATTTGGATTTTCAAGCTCTATCAAAAGCCTAATTTGCCGGAAAGAGAAAAACAATAAGAAAATATAAAAAAAAAATCTCTGGTCTTCAGTGAAACCTGCATTTTAAAATACAGCTACTGCCGAACTAAACCTATGTTCGACCTCATGACCCCGCAGCGCGAGAGATACAGAATCCAACCATGAGATACAGAATCCAATTGATTGAAAGGCGAACAGGAATTACTGGTACTTCTCGCGTTCGTCGTTGACAGTTCCACTGCCGGTAGGGTGAAGCGAAGAGTTGTTTTTTGGGCGTCAAGTTTGAACGGCATATTTTTTAGGGAGAATGCTTGCGGCCATTGATCATTGGACAATATGCTGCTGAAACTTTGAAATTGAATGTTTTTTTCAACATATAACTCTGTGAAGCTTCAATAGTCACTTACTAAAAATTGCCATGAAAGTTTCTGGAATTCCTTGGTTTTAGGGCTTAAGTTTTTATGGCACAAGTCATACTTATGACCCACAAAAGACCCACACCTTCGACAAACACCACATTCCTGTCATCACATTACTGGTTGAGATGAAATGACAGAAGACGGATTGAACCTGCGCCTTAGAAATAGAGAAACATACACCCAAGACCAGATGGATCAGGCTGCGAGCCTAAAACCAACGAAGAAACCTGACCCTGCAAACCGAATATTGCACCTTCGGCGCGAAATAGACGAAACTGCTCTGAAGCGCTAGAAACCTCTCCCCTACTACTACTACTACTGCTGAAGTCGTACTTAAGCACAGAGCCTCGTATAACGCTCGAGAAAAATCCAGAGCGACAATGTGGATGAAGGCTCTCCTGGATGCTTGCGAATTTTTTGGAAGTGTAAAACGGAAACATTTGTTAATGCAAACGATGGAGTTTAATTAAAGGGCCGGTGTTGGAAAAGATCGAAATTATAGTTTCTAGTATGTAGGATGAGTAACCCTGGGATCGCGAGTAATAAAGTGAGCAAGATTGGACGTTTCCGAGAAACATTTCCACTGACTGACATCTGACATTCTTAGTGGAAAGAAATTTAATTTTAACGAAGCTGGAGTTTAAGGCAATTGCTATTAATATAGCGCATGGGCTTGGGCGGCCGAGTGGTCAAGATTAGCACAACTGTAGCAGCGAGCTGAAAATATTATTCTAAACGAAATCGGTAAGGTACTCGTGTGGTTAATCCAGGGACAGGCCAACATGGCCTAACAAACCGCTGATCCTATTACATTATTATAAGTGAGGGGAGCTATCGTTCCAAAACTATGTCAACAACTTTGTACGTTAGTTTACCAAAGAGTTTAAGCTCGGGCTCGACTCCTAGTTTCGATGTATTGAGTTCTTTTCGCAGGGTAGTTATGAGGTAAGAATGAGTTAACGGAGTCAAACTGTATTTACTAACAACTAGAGATAAGTTCACCTGTCATTCTTCACAAGCTAACTTGAGAAATGCAAAAGCTACATCCCAGCAGGCATTCGGTGGTTGAATCAACTACGCATTACGACATTTATATCGGGGTGAAAGGAGGTTTAGAATGAAAAATGAAGCAACGTCTCTCATGAAGCGTCGTACTGACGTTACAATGCAACGTTGAATCAATGTTACTACTACGACATTGCTGCAACGTCAAATTCTCTAATTGAATCAACGTTAAAGAACCAACCTGTTTTTCGTCCGTGGCAGGATTTGAACCCGGGATCGCTGGAGACCGCGCGACGCCTTAGCAACCTTGACCACGGCAGCTCGCGTGCATGAGCAATAGAAATAAGCTAAAGAATTGTTCAACGCATTGAAAAATGAACTGCATTCTCTGGCCATTAATCGTACACTTATGTATATGTATTTCATTCAATGTTGGTGTGATAACATTAGTTTCATGCTGGTAAATAGCTAAACATTCAACGTACCGATATCGACCATTTTTCAACGTTGAAATAAGGTTGTTTTCCGTCCTCTCTAGTTTTAGTTAGATTTCGACGTTGATCGGACGTTTAATTTTGGTTCTTCAGCATTTCAACCTAAAATCAACATTGATTGAACGTTTAAAAATAAATAAACATTCAACGTACCAATATAGAATAGAATAGAAGTGTCGGCGTTGAAGACATAGGCCCATGGCCTGTTGCCGATTCTTGAACTTTTCGTGACTTGATTCACAAGGGATCCGGCCTTTGGAACCCGATCTTTCCATAACTGACGATTGATTGAGATAGCTGCTGGACTTATTGCCTG
>NW_025937981.1:0-782 GCF_000764305.2 Hyalella azteca | reverse complement strand
GTCGAAGGACGATAAATTTTGGAACAGAACTATGCTATCTGAAACCTAACCTCAGATGCGATGAACGTAAAATTACGTAATTTAACGATGCCCGGAAGTCAGATTCGATCCGCGGCCTGGTGGTGCACGGCAGGTTCTACGCGAGGCCGAAGAAAGACAAAGCCGAGTGGTTCACGGCTGATTGGTGGATGTCCGGAGAGATCCAAGGCCTTCGATTCAGGGCTTATTGGTGCACAAAATTGGTGTCGCACGGCTGCGCTCCCTATATGTTATTGCACCGAAATGATCTAACCTAACCTAACCTAGCCTAACCTATTTTAGGTTAGGCTAGGTACAAATATTTTTATAGTTTCTTTTCAATCATAAAATAAATGTTGTAAAAAATCTGTTATTATTCCTCCCGCGGCACATTGCTGAGAATTAGTTATATCCTGAATTTCGTCAGATCCGTTTAGAATTTAATGACTTATGGTAGGTTCAATTGCGCAAAAGTTGCGAATATTGACGACTTTGAGCAGTGACTTAATTAAGCAGCCGAGCATGATGCAGCAGGCTAAACTGCAGCTGTTAATGCATTGTCCGTCATTTTTATATGCAGTCTCAGGAACAGCGAAAAACCGCCTTCCTCATAGTATCACTTAAATCCTAGTCATTGTCATGTGTTTCGTCGCGCTTGAGGCCTTCTTTCCGGGAGCGCAGCCGTGGGTAACAAAGTTGACTCGTAAACAGGCCCTGGGCCCAACGCCAACCATCAGCATGCAATATCTACACATAGCCTCAGA
>NW_025937980.1:0-2271 GCF_000764305.2 Hyalella azteca | reverse complement strand
TTGTAAAAAAGAAAGAATTAAAACGCTATCTTTAATACTTTTTACTTTGTGATTTTTTTAAAAGAGTAAGTTCCCACGCCGCACCCTGTACAAGTACCGTAGCGGCCTTAAGTACACGTACCGTAACTCCCAATTTCTCGTCTGTGATTGGCGCGTTTAGCCCGAGAAGCCGCTAGTGACTGGCTGCCGGTGTTACGAATGCGTCTTTTTATACCGTGTGACCCATGATAATTAGATTCAAATTAGTTTGACATTTATTAATTTATCTGCATAAAAAGGCTTAAAAATTGCACAATTTTGCAGTGACCCATGATATATTTTTACCAGATGACCCATGATTATTAGATCCAAATTAGTTTGGCATTTATGAATTTTTCTGCATAAAAAAGGTTAAATAATTTAACAATTGTGCAGTGAACATGTTCCCGCGCGTGCCGCTGTCGCGCGTGCAGACGTTGCACGCGGCAGGCCTGGTGCCGCGCGCGCGTCTCCTCTTCACGCCCCACGGGCGCGCCAAGCTCCTGCCCGCCGCCGACCTCCTGAAGGCGAGCGTCCTGTCGCAGCTGGCGAGCTACCAACGCGCCCAGGACGCCCTCAAGGCAGCCAGGTGCGTGTGTAATTATTTATAATTCAACCCTCTACCGCCGTATGTCACTCTCCGGGAACATAACTTTCAACTTAACCCTCTACCGCCGTATGTCACTCTCCAGGGGCCATACTTTCAAAACTCGCTAAAGGAACGTAAGTACTTACGCTCTATTTTCTTGTCTATGATTGGTGGATTTTGCTTGAAAGGCCGTCAATGATTGGCTGATGAACTTACGATCTCTNTCTACCGCCGTATGTCACTCTCCGGAATATAACTCTCAACTCAAGTTATACGTAAACAATTGAGTATAACAGCCTGAGGACGTATGTACGCAACAGAGAACATTTTAAAGTTGTCGTACGTGGCGGCAACCATCAGTGCAAGTCATGTTGCGCTCACCAGAACGTATCCTTTTTGGGAAGTAGGCTTGTGACAATATTGCTCCGGTTACTCGCGTCAGGCGGTAGAGGGCTAAAATTAATAATTTAATGTTTTTTTATGTCTGTGTGTGATGCAGGGAAAGTTATTCTCTGGAATTTATTCTCAAACAAGCATATTAATAGTTCCGTTTTAAAGTAAGTTGAACATTGTTGCTTTTTTTAAATGCGCGGCCTTAAAATAAATGTTGCAATTCCGAAAATAAATGTTGTAATTCATTAAGAAACTAACTATGCTCGTTTGTATTGTCTCATACAACAGTCGAATAATATTCCGACGTCTCATCATGACCTGGTCTTCTTTAATTCTATGTAGTGTACAGTGGGACACGTCAATTATTTTAATTATACAAGTGAAATAATGAACAATAGTTTGGGTAATATCACATCGTGACATGAGTCACTACATTGATTGGCTCTGAAGGGCTGTTAAATATCACCTTTTAATAAATAAAATAATTCAGATTTCCCAGTTTACCAAAATATTTTTTCGAAATCTATTTAATTAATAATCGAAATCTATTTAATGTAATAATTCATCCTTCCTCTCGCTGAGCAGGAAGGATATCTCCGCACCTTCAAGCGGGGCCGAAGCTTTTAAAAAATTTCGCAGCACAGGAAGAGGTGGCGATTTTTACTTAGTTTCTTTGAGTGTTTCAGGATTTTAGGCGCGATAAAAAATATATTGAATACAGAAACTTGCATTGTTTCTTATTACCTAAACTCTATTTTAGTAGCCGTGTTCGCCATACTAGGGAAATGCAAGTTAACGAGTCTGCCATTTGGAATTTGTGAATTGGTATTCAAGCCTCAGCTCCAGGTTCACGTCATCCCAATAGGGATGTGATAGGAACATCCTCATTATCCTTGCAGCAGTGAAGATTTCTATTCAAATTACAGCCTTTAATCAATTTTCCCTTCTTATTTAAAGCGATTAACGTGCCTTGTACAGAGAAGAAGCTACGCACATGTGCTATTCTTTTACTGGGGACCAACCGCTTCGGTAAATAATTTCATCAATATATAAATAATATATTTGCATATCACACGAAGAATACAAACAGAAGTACGACTGGGTGAAAATCTCAGTGCATCTAATCCAGAGGTATTTCATTGTCACTAATTCAGGAATTTGATCAACTATCACGGTACGCAATTGTAATACTCCTTACATGAGTCAACGGTAACACGGTGGTGAATACATGTGCGCTATGTGAGTTAAAATCTCACGTCGAATGCAAGAGA
>NW_025937979.1:0-2050 GCF_000764305.2 Hyalella azteca | reverse complement strand
GTTAATTAAGCAGGTGTTGTGTGATCGGTCAGGTCTGTGGTGAGCTGAAGAAGACTTGCCTAACTCGTTGGAAAATTATGTTGAGCCTCTTCGAGTCAGTGGAATCCTAATCGGCAATCTACGGGAAACTTGGCCGTTTGTATCTACAGTACGAAAAAAATTATTCTCTGTGAAAGGAATAGAGCTAATGAAAACCTTACAAATCCAGGAGTAGCAAGGCATCAATATGAACGCGTTAGTTACATTTGCAGGTAAATAATAATTGTTGGTCAGTATAGTTGGCAGAAGGACACAATGTTTGTAGTTTTGTAAGGACACAATGATGTGCTACTATCGTTAACATGATTTTTTTATGAACTCCTGCGTAGAAATTCCATGCCTTTCAGGAATAAGGCATTACATTAAATTTTTCATCAGTTCAGCTGATAAATTATCAATGTTTACAAATGTCTTCCATTATTTGTAATTAAAAGCCTGCTTGAAACGGGAGGTTCTGCAGGTAAACTGTGGGTCCATACTGCATTTAATTCACTCCTGACTGACTGAAGTCAACTTGTCAAGAAAATATTTTCTTATTTTATTCAGACGAGAAATTTTAAGCCAATTCATTTCAGATGAGTCGCATTACGGTAACTTTACGCCAAATTAGGAAGTGCCTATTCTCACACGAATATAACTCATAAGTGAACCACAGTCTGACTTAACACTCTGTTAATAAATTTTAGTCATCGACAGACAGGAGCTAGGCTTTTAATTTACTTAATTAAAATTACTATCGATGAGAAAGATGAATATTTTAAGGATTCTTAGGATCTTCTTAATATTTATTAGCCGCTAAATATGAGGACTCAAATTTCCCGCGACTCTAACAGTGATTTCTGTAGATCATATACTTCCGGGAAAACGACAAGAAATTCAAAATAATAATCGGTGAGAAGAAAATACTTCCTCTTCATATCCTGGCTGCTCGTATGTATCAAATATGGTATCCGTTTTCGCATTATTACTATGAAACCTACGAACTTTTGTGTCTGCTTTGTGATAAAGCGGTTACCTGACTACGGAAGGAAACTCTAAGAACTCAAATACTATCGGTCTATTGATAGCAACGCTTTTAATTTCACCACGAGTAACAAACGGGTTTTTCTGTACCTTTCTGCTAATTCACTTTGCATTACCGTCTGTTAGTTCCCTTGAACGACCAGGTCTTGGCAGGTTAGCAACAGCATGCTCGGATGATATCATCAGGATGATAGCTTTCTGATGATATTTCCAACTGTACTTAATGATAGATCAAGCTCCTTGGATATTATTCGCTACCCCTTCCCTTTCTTGTGACAATCTATGATCTTTTGACGCAAATCTGTCGCCAACTCTCGAGTTTTAGCCACTTTAAATTAAATTTTGAAGATGAAGCTGAATAATATTTCACCGGAACACAAAATCTTGTAAACAATTGCAAACTGCTCTGATTGGCCAGTTAGATAACGATATGAGATTAGTGAAACGTCTAAAGTGAAAAGCGAATTTTGAGTACCTTTAAAAAGTTATTTATGTTCATTTTTGAACATGTACCCAATGCAATACTTTTGCGTGGCTAATTTTTCTATTTTGTTGAATAAAATCTAAGCACTGTTTACTGTTCTATATCCTTTCTATATAATGTTTCTAGTACCATTAGCAATATACTGAACAAATATTAGGTGAAATCTCGCACTTTAACTTGAGATATAAGAAAACTGTAATGTATCCAATACTTTTGAGTGTCACTGTATAAGCATCAATTGACTACATTAATACCACTTACAATGTATGAGTTGATGAGGTCATATTATTAACAGTCATTCAAACTTGGAAAAAAGTTTACCTAGCAATTTTTACTACAAAATATTATACAGAAATGTGTCTATTTATAAAATATGGTAAACAACCATAATTATTTCATAAACAATAAAATGAGTAAATTCAACATTACTCTTTTCCAACGTAATTTTATCACTTCCTATGTATTTTCATGTATCGTTAAGATCTTCCGTTACAGGTTCCCGCT
>NW_025937978.1:0-527 GCF_000764305.2 Hyalella azteca | reverse complement strand
CTAGCCAAGCTATCGTTTCATGCGACCCTGATAAGCAGATAGTTCATGTAGGTTGCTGGCCATTCACAGGTAGGACTCCGCAGCTCCCACATCGTGATATGTAATTAGTGTTGATAGAGAGTTTTTCGTATTATTATAATTAAAAGTCTTTTATATCCTATGGTATTGATAATTAGATTTCTATCATTACTCTCGAGGGGCAGAGCCGTGTCACTCTCCCCTCTGCTTCATCGCTACTCAATAAAGTTATATACGATCCACTCGATATTCAATTGATTTCAATTCAAGTAATTTTATGTCAGCGAATAGATACAAACTACTTATTGCATCACAAATACCAAACGATCCGAGATAACTGAATATTACGATTAACTTCATCAAATCAGAAAACGATTATATCCGCAACTAAACTATCTCTGCACCACGGTATTCAGCTAAACATCACCGTTAGGCTCTAATGATTATGTGTACCAAGTTTCATCGAGCTACGTTCAGTATTTTGCGCGATATTCTACGCTCACTGAATT
>NW_025937977.1:0-1182 GCF_000764305.2 Hyalella azteca | reverse complement strand
GAGAGTTTTTTAGACTCTCCCTCAAGTTCATTTTTGAGTCTTATAAATATAAGTAGACCAATAAAGTATCATGGATACCAGCATTATCATACTTGAGAAATTGGTTTAAATCTTGAGTTATTGAGGAAATTAAAAATGAACTGATTCCAAAAAAGCTCTGGTTTGCCACTATGCGGTGCGGTATATTCCAACATTGTGGGTAATTCCGACACTTCTTGACTTTTTTCCTTTATATTAAGCTTTTTCTTAGTTCAACCTTCCACGCATTTGTTGATGGTTGAAATAGTGATAGTGAAGGCATACTATTGCCAAAAAACTAGGTCTGGGCCGTCTGGTGGAAAAATGTCAAGATCCAAAGAGAGACAGTGCGCGTCACCCACCACACTCAGGATGATGTATGTTTTTGGTGAATTTTCCCGCACATTTTCACTTTTTTTAAGCTATTGCTGTGCACAGTTGGCGCAATGTAGTGAAAATTGATTATCTTTGCGCACGTGTTTGCGCAATCCCGGCATATTTATTTTAGAAGAAATTTTCTCCAAAGTCATATGGCAACACTGAACACCGTCTGTTTACATTTCGTATGTATAACAGCCGCAGTTTACGATTATCGTACGTTCCGTATCCGACAAGGCGGACAACCGGAAGAGTCAGAAGTAACCCGGACATGTCTTACATTTTATTATTGTCAGTTCGACTTGCGCAGTCAATATACTTGCATATATTGTCAACTAAAATAGTAGAACTATTTTAGCTTTCTAAAGTACGGTGCATGGCGCATTTTTTTACCAACGTAGTATGGCGCACCGCTCAGGTCGTTAAAATGACAAAATAAATTCCCGCGCACCTGGCACATCTTCCTGACCATGGATCACCCAGTGAGAACATCGAAAAATGTGTCAAAGTTGATAGTTGACCTTGCTCTATACGCCTCTACCAAATAGTGATAAACTGTTTATGTAGAAAGAATATTATGGTTTGAGACTTTTAAATAAGTCCGTGAATATATAAGGAATCCTTTAAGTATACATGTATTTGCTGGTTTCAATTGGTAAAAAAATTAATAGATGATTAAGTTAAGAGACAGTTTTAGACACATAAAAACTAACTCCAACACAGCTTGGAATTAGACACACACAGCTCGTTCCAAGCTGTGTGCAAAAATTAAAATTTTCCTAATTA
>NW_025937976.1:0-4489 GCF_000764305.2 Hyalella azteca | reverse complement strand
TGAAAAATCGGTTTAAAATCAATGGGACAATCGGCCAACCAAGAAACTTCATGAAAGCACATGAAAATGTTAGCGAGTGTGGGACCAAGGGGAAGGCCCATTAATAAACCATCAACTTGCTTATAAAGTTTACCAGCGAAAATGAAAAAAGAGTTCATGACTGATAATTCTAAAATCTTTTTGAAAAGATTGCGGTTAAGACCGATGTGAATGATCTGGGAGCTCGGCAAAGTCGCGCGCACCTCGAAATAGACATTCAAAGGTGCAAGGTTGCAAGACTAGACAATACTGGAGCTCAATTTCTGTCAAGGATGGTACGAACGACTGCACGAGAACCATCCCGTACGACGAAACTGAAGCACAGCGTGTTCAGACTAGCTATTTAAGTGTGCTACCGGAAATTTCGGTCTATCTTATATGTTAAAGAACTCCACCACCCCTAACCCTTTCGCGATCTGTCGTGAACGCACAAATAAACGTACAGAGATGGTTTTGGTACCGTTAGATGCGTCAGAATGTAAGCTTTAAGATGAATATAAAAACTGAAAAAGTAAAAATTTTCGATTTTGGGGCAGAAACCGTCCACGCATTGCAATGTGAAAAGCAAGCCCAGTCATTGTTTATGACCTTCAAACGAGCGATCCAACGAACGCCAAGTTGACAACCGGGACTATAGTATATAAGGCGACGTGATTCATGCAGCGGCTTCTAGTGTGTTCTGTGCCGTGTGAAGTCGGTTGGTTCGTTTGCTCTGCAAATCTCCAGTCTACGTTACTATCAATCATGGCGCCCATTCTTGGATATTGGGGTATTAGAGGCGTAAGTATATTATATCGAGCTCATAGCTGATATTTGGATGAAGTTGGGATTTCCAGTGTGAAAATTTCGCTTGATAATAGAGATTCTGAATCTGAAACAAGACTAGTGATGCCGTGGCGTGAGTCGTTGCATCTGCAAGCCTAGTCAACCTTGAACAGAAGTGCCGCCTGTGAACGTTGGCTGTCCCTGCTAGAAGCCTAGAGCAGGTGTTCCGACATTTATTCATGTGCAAATTATAATCATATATGCATTCCTGAACAATGCCACGTTGGTTGACGAGTATTGAATATTCACGTCTCTCGTTTATCTTGTGGAATGGTATCGGATATTGCGAGCGTTATCAATACTTGGTATGCCATGAAGCTAGTGTGCAGTAGTTCTCCCACGTGCATTGCGTCTTGACTCTCAGAGTATTAGGGGCGTAGTAAGTTTATGATGCAATAGTTGCCCCTTGGCAGATGCCACCCACAATTTGGCAGATGCCACGCACCCTTGGCAGATGCCACAATAACTATACTACAATTTGTATAGTTATATCACCACTTGATAACATACAAGCGGTTTAGATTTTGCTGCAAATTTGTAGTGTATTTTTCTTAAAATATACATTCTGTGCAAGGCCGACTGGGCTGAGGAAGATCAATGGGCATTGACTTCGAAGACAATGATACNCCAATTGTAGCTATACAGAAGCATCAGCTCGTCTTCCATATGAGTTATGATATATGCGAACTCTTGGTTATGCCAAGGTCTCTCGTTTGGTTCTTGTTACGTGACTTACTTCCCTCTTCTCCTTCCTTCTGGACGTAATATTTCGGGGCAGCCGTGAACTATTTCTCGGTAGGGGTAGATGGTATCTGAGATGTTTGAGAAAGTTTATGTGACTACTACAATATATTGTTGCCGAGGAGCTATCTGACATAAGCAATACGATAATGACTCATTCGCCTAGGTTAATTTTATAATCTAGTTCTCTTAATGCATAAAATGAGATTTTAAAGCGTCAAGGTCTCGTTACTCCCGACGTTCCAATTGGTTCTAACAGTCAAAATGTCCGTTGCAGTTGGCCCAGAACATCCGCTACGTTCTCCTCTACACAGGCACCGAGTACGTAGACAAGCAATACACCACTGAGTGGGCAGAAGACAAAGAGAACCTGGGTTTGGAGTTCCCCAACGTAAGTTCCTCTTTATTCATAACGTGTGTGTAATAGATAAATTTGCAATTACATTTATTTTTTCAAGTATTTGTCAGTCTACTGAATATTGCTCTTTTTCCAGCTTCCATACTACATCGATGGAGACTTGAAGATCACCGAGAGTGGAGCCATCCTGAAGTACCTCGCCCGTAAGAATAACCTGGTGGGATCGACTGAGGATGAACGCATCCGGCTGGACATGGCTGAAGGCATCCTGGCTGATGCCAGGCGAAGCATTGTTATGCTGTGCTACGACCCTGATTTTGTAAGTTATTCTTGCAAACTGTCTTTTTTGACTCTGATGGAATCGATGCGTCAGCGACTTGGACTTCATATTTGGGCCATTGCAATGGTCCATGCGTACAGGTAAGTCGGTTGAGCGCATGTCATTCGACGAAACTCTTGATGGGATCAATAGTAAGGCATGATCTTTGAGTAGGGGGTTGGGGCTTGCGACCCATGGTATTAGCTTTGGGTACGTCAGCGGTTCTGGAATTTAATGGGTAACTGTTCAAAATATTTAATCTCGAGTATTTAATAGTTCTTGATATTGGTCGTTAGAATTGAGAATGCTTGAGGAATTTTTTTTGCCCTATTTCGAATGTATGTGCCGAATAGGGGAAATTTCATTCCTTAGAAGACGCCGATCTGAGACTTCAGTAAATTATACGCAGGTTTAGACTAACGTCCTTGTTTGCGATTACAGGAGACCAAGAAGGGCGATTTCATTGCCAACATCGACAACACCCTGAAGAAACTTTCAAAGCTGGTGGGCAGCAACAACTACATTCTGGGTGATAAGGTTAGTTCTTCAATTTTTCTTAGAAGCAAGTACATAAACGAATTCCAGATAACACTATTTTCAAATCTGTCCTAAGTAATGGGAAGATATTTGTAGAAGTTAACATCCGTGTTGGAACCATTTATTTTGCTCATATTTCCGATTTCTTCCATTCAATTCAGTTAAATGAATAGAGTAAATATACTTTGAACCTTGATAGAATGGTGGCCTGTATCTAATGTGAAGGTTATACTGTTAAATAAGGATAATGACGAGTACTGGAATATTTGTAGAAAGTACTCAATAGAAAAAGAGTTTCATTTGTTTTAGTAAACTTCAGTCAGCCCGTCAACAATAAAACGTGTTCAGAACTCCTGACTTCGCTGCTCAGCCGCGATTAACAGAGCTGTGGCATCAGTTTAATTTTCTAATGCCAAGTTTCAGAGGCAAAGAACACCTTGCTGATCCCAACATATATTGACTGTCAGGTTATGATTGTCGACTTCGTGCTTTTCGAGACGTTGGAGCGCTACGTCGCTCTGGTGCCCACTTGTCTCGACAGCTACGCCAACCTCCAGGCTTTCCACAAGCGCATCGAGGACATTCCCAGCATCAAGAAATACCGAAGCTCTCCGGAATTTGCAAAAATTAAAGATAAATTCAGTGGACCCACGGCAAAGTTCGGCAGTGGAGTCTAATTCCATCTTACTTTAGCCCAATAA
This sequence comes from Hyalella azteca, assembly GCF_000764305.2. Classification (NCBI taxonomy): domain Eukaryota; kingdom Metazoa; phylum Arthropoda; class Malacostraca; order Amphipoda; family Hyalellidae; genus Hyalella; species Hyalella azteca. The sequence goes on along the minus strand of NW_025937976.1, from coordinate 969 downwards.
TTCTCCCACTCACTAACATTTTTTGTTCCTGGAAGAACAGTAAAATAAAGTTTTCTTGCAGCTGATGGAAATTTTTTTTTCATCCCTTTTGAGAAGAGATCAGAGTTATTTCACTAAATACATAGACCCGACAAAAAAATTGGCAGTGACCTGTCCCGAAAACGCGGGGACATTATTTGACAAGTTAAGCTTCTTTACCTTGTGGAGTAGAACATTCACCTACGATGTAGTTATGACCCTTTCGTGCTTGGGCATTTAATGCCTGCTGCAGCAATTGTCTCGAAATTGTCTCTTGGGACATCTAGAATTTCATACGTTGATTAATTCAGCATTCCGAGTCGAGGCATTTGTGTCATAAGTGAATAGGTAGACATTGTTGGTTGGTTCGAGCGATAACCCTTCTATTAGTAAAAATAAATGAAGACGTACGAGAATTGAAAAAAATTAGTGACCCATTCAGCTATAAAAAATTCAATATTTATTTATCAAGGGAAAATTGTATATAGATGTGATGTTTATATGCAATGGACTTAATTAATCACTAAATTTCGAAAATTTGAAGGAACAGTTCTAGAAGCTTTAGGTTCTTTCAATGAAATTTCATATATGAATTCAAGCCGGTCCTCTTTTTAGTCACTTCCATCGAATCTAATCTAATGGTTTTAAGCGCTTCTTTCCACAGCGGATAAATTTTAAAAAATGAATTGCAATTCGACGATAGCGCCCTGGTGCCTTATTATCAAAATTAGTTAAGAGTTCGTAACTCTGTCAGCCAATCATTGACGGCTTTTCAAGCAAAATCCACCAATCGTAGCCAAGAAAATAGAGCGTAAGGACTTACGTTCACTTAGCGAGTTTTGAAAGTATGGCCCGCGGCGACTTATTATCAAAATTAGTTAAGAGTTCGTAACTCCGTCAGCCAATCACTGACGGCTTTTCAAGCCAAAACCACCAATCACAGGCAAGAAA
>NW_025937975.1:0-1193 GCF_000764305.2 Hyalella azteca | reverse complement strand
GTCCTGGAACAATATACTTCAAATTAAGTAACCCATTGAAAACCATTTGATAAATCCAGGTGCAACAAGTGCCCTGTCGAGGGACATTTATGCAACCTCAAAACGGACTACATACATACATACTCACATACCATTGATACCAATGGACAACACTGTTGTTCTATTTGAATTTGAGAATAATACTTGAACTTAGTTAAACACATAGCAGTTTAGCGTTTATTAGGTCGTAGTCCTGTTGCCAATTCTTAATATTGCAGAAGGAGCAGAACATCCCCAGCATGTTCTGGGCTTGAATCTTGCAACTTACTGCTTCAAATTTTCTTTGCTTAACCATCTGGCCTCCTTGGCTGAGCTGATTCTGATTTCTGACCACAAACTGGTGCACAGAGCTGTGATTGAACCTGCACACTCGCTGCTCCAATCTTGGTACTCATCTTTAACCACTGGGACACCCTGCCTGAGTGCCCAGTGAATAAAGTTACCAGCATCATCACACATAAGATTTTGGTTTAAATCTTGAGTAGAGGAGGTAATTAATAATAAACTGATGGTTTATTATTAATTACTCTGGTTTGCTACTGTGAGCACAAGTGAGGAAAACTGTTCAAAACTTGTAAAAAGTGCATCTTTTTTTGGATGCATTGGATTTGTCTAAGTGTGTCTGACTGTGTCATCCATCCCATTTCTCTTGGTGTACTTTCTTATCAGTGACTGTAGTTTTAAACACATCAGTTTGTCAAATTAAAAAGGATTTCAAGTCATGAGTTTGGTTCTTGACCCAACACAACACAGACTATTGAATTCTCTACAATATAAACAAATCATATTTTTTAAACAATATAAATGATCTTGTCATTGGAAAAGAAAGGAATCTTGTGGCATTTTAATCTTGTGGCATTTTAATCTTGTGTTTGGGCCAGCCAAAGGGTGTGGAGAGCAAGCAAATATCTGAAGATCCTTACTGACCCAGTCAGGCATGGTGACACAGGGACACTGTCCTAGGCTCCCAGTGCCAGCACCGCCAGGCTAGCAGCGGGCCTCAGTATCTAAATCTTTGTCTTCAAACGGTTTTGCCTAATATCTAGATAGACAACAGTCAATGAGGAGGTTTGTGTTCTTCTGTCTTCTGGTGATATTCTTAATGATACTGGCAATATTTTGGGCCAAAAACCTGATATTGGTGAATGGTGACT
>NW_025937974.1:0-8063 GCF_000764305.2 Hyalella azteca | reverse complement strand
GCGGTCGTTCCAAGCAGCGTAACTATCGTTAACAGCAACAGCGGCCCCGCTCGCTGATGGCCATTGTGAGAAGCCATCCTGAGTACTGAAGTGGTCTGGGGAGGACGACGCGGTCTTTTATATCCTAAATAATGTGACAAATTGAGAGTTTTTTAGACTTTTATGCAGTCTTAAGGCCTCTATTTATGATTGATTGATTATTGCAAGCTACGATGCTATATCAAACGCCACGTTAGGTAAATTCTTTAGAACTTCCTGGATGTGAGTAGGTGAATCTTGGATTCGTGAATTATACGTATTCTTTTCTTCGAAAAGCCTTCATATGTCCATTCTCAGTTAACGAACAAGTTTCGATGAGGCGTTGAGAATGTAGCGGCCAGAAGTTTTTAATTTCATGGGACACCACCAATTTATGCCGATGCCTTTAATTATATTTATACCATTGTCGTTTGCTCAAATGCGGTAATGTTTAGGTCTGTACGAAGTTTGATGGCACTGTGAGAATTTGACGGCCAGAAGTTTTCAATTTCATGGGACATCACCAATCTTTGACAATGCCTTTAATTATATTTAAACCATTGTCGTCTGCTAAGATGCGGTAATGTTTAGGTCTGTACGAAGTTTGATGGCGTTGTGAGAATTTGGCGGCCAGAAGTTTTAAATTTCATGGGACATCACCAATCTGTGACGATGGTTTTTAATTATATTTATACCATTGTCGTCTGCTTGTAAGCGGTAATGTTTAGGTCTGAATGAGCATTGATGACGCATTGAGAATTGGGCGCTAGAAGCCTCACCAATCCGGGCTTATGATTTTAAATCTTTTTATGATATTGCCGGCTGCTCAAAAATATAATTTTGGCTTATTGTCTTCATTCTTTTTCCATAGTAGGTATGATAGAAAAGATTTCTAATATTTTTAAAGAAATTACCTTAGAACACTAAAATCAACTCTGACCATTCTTTCATTTACAAAATAAATCAATAATTTTACTTAGTCAATGATAGTCTTGTATGTATGAATCCATAAATAAATAAATACTCGATTCATTAGTTAAAATTCTAATCGATGAATGAGGTGGAAAAAATTAATAACTATATTTGCTCCGCATTTGAAATGATGAATAATTATTTTCGAAACGATTATGTTTTTCGATAACTTAGTTCTGGACGAAAGGGTGATAAAAATTCTCACTCGAGCCATATATTTAATTAATAATTAATAAAAGGTAAATAATAATTATCACAATAATTATTTGCCCCTCGCAGTATTTGGAAAGATTTTGGTGGCGCACTACGAATATAAAGATTCACATTTTAAATGCATGATATGCCGCTTATTACTGCCCACGATATAATTATTGCGAGCTGCTTCGATCCTCACCTGCGAAAATGCTCGTTCATTTTTAATTCTTCTCTGTGATTTTCAGCATTTCCTGTCACAGGAAATCAGCAAGTCTCACCCGGTTAACATTATTAGTTTGTTTTCAAAATTAATCAGTCAATTAACTCAAGCCCTCTAAAAAGACTGTCACGCAAAAAATTATAATAAATTAACGAGTAATTGGCGAAATTCTACACTCATGCTCTCATCGCATTGAATTTGTCAAACATTTCAAGATATTTAGAAGTGATCAAGTAATCGGGTTTATTCTAAAACTCTACGGAATTACAAACACAGATTTCAGTATCTTTGACGCAATTCATTCTATCCTCTCGTGTTCCTTCAAATGAAATTTTTCCATTTAAGATTTAATTTATCGCTAATTTCTACTTAAATTTCCGTTTGGAGCAGAGCATTGTTTATACGCACGTGTGCTCTAATGTTTCAATTTCGTATAATAAATTTCGTTGTAACGATGCATTTTAAAATCGTTATCCATGATCCTGTTCAAATATTCTGCAATTCGCCGTCACCACTCATTGTGAATATATTGAATATATTCGCCACTAATATGATAAATAAATAAATAGATGTAATAATATTTATATCGAATCATGTGATATTTGTAAGCAAATTCTGCTCAGCTATGTTCTGCTAATTTTTGTTATTTGTACACAAATTTATGTTTGTATATTTTACAGAAAGAAGCCCCATGCAGTGAACTCAAATCCATGTGTTGACAATGGCCAATCGTATAGAAGATGTCGCGCCAACAGCGTTACAATTTAAATCTGCTTGCCAGGAACTCCACTTTTTTTACAATATGAAACTTTACAATATGAAACAGAATTTCTTAAGCATCAATTCAGTCGGTGAAGGTTCAGGTTTCCGGCCAAAATATGTTAAAGTTCAATCAGATTCTCACACAGCTCGAGAAAGGTCATTTACTTCACAATGACCCAAATTTTTAACGAATTTAATGAATTTGACATAAATTGTGTCTGAATTATAATTGTGACTAAAAATTTTAGAAACTAAATCACATTTTACCAACTCGAGCAATTAATTCTCCTCAAAGCAGTGAAACAGCATTTGAACAAATACCCAATTCAAAAACGCTCTCTGTCTCTCATGTGAAATTTTCATTCTATGCGAAATTTTTAAATTAACTCATTTGTCGAGTTTAAATATAATCCGGGTACATTGGCTACAGTTATTTTCTAAATACCTAAAAATCTAAATCTCACTTATCTTACGTTCACCTAGTTGGAAATAGAAAAAACTCGTCGAGTCTGTTGAAAATACTATTTCAATTGCAACAGTTAGAACTTAGAACCAACGAAAACGCAAAAAAATCGAAATAATTTTCGTGAAAATTTTTCGGAGACCAACTCCGTCATCAGTAAATAAATATCATTTTCACCTAACGCAAGTAATTCATTCATCACACAGAGGCAAGAAAACTATATGAATTTCTAGAGCTACGGTTTAGTTGGTAAGGAATTAGATTTCTAGACAGATTTTGCTAAAATTAAATTTTAATATCATTCCATTTTTGGAGGTCATTCACTTCAAGGTTGCACTAACTTTTCCAGTTTCCCTTCAATCGCACCTTTCAGCCAATAATTAATATAATCTAAGTCGTACTTGAACTTCCTCGTTGAAGTCAACCACGTCAAAGCCATGGAACCATTGCTTTTGATGGAACCCAAGAATATATGCGACAGTAATTGATGAATTCTCTATTAATTCAACTTCTCTCACTACTTTTAAATTCATAATCTCTGCAAGATTTTAGATGAAAATATTTGTCGTGGTTGCGAATAATAAGGTCACTGTAACACTAATATAATAATTGCCGAAATAATTCATTAACTACTGAACTTTCTTAATCCTCGACAACAATATTTCCTTCAATAAGCACACCAACTACGTCTGTCAGGGGCTGAGTAAAGCCCACGGAGTTTTGCGTGCATTATCGAGCGTCTTACCTTTTACTTCGTTAAAAACGCTATTCAGCGCATTGTCTGTTTCTAAACTACCAAACACTTTGGTAATCTGGGGGGGTGTACCTTTTAATACAAAGAAGCGGGTCTTACGCTAGTTAATAAAACATTGCGTTCCATGCTTTGGGTTAAGTATGATGTCAATAATATTCCTTTGACTCGCACTAGCGTATTATATAAGCTGTCTAAATTCTTGAAACTCGACGATATGTATAAATTTGAGCTTTTAAAATTCATGCATAGGGCACTTTTCCATGATGATCGTCTTTTTGAGTCTGCCTTCGCCTCTCTCGTCCCTCAACATTCCCATAATACCAGGGGCGTAGGATTTAACTTGCCAGCGGTTCGTCTGGAAATAGAAAAAAGCGGTACTGTTTTTAATTAACTGCGTCAAATATTTTAATGAATTGCATGAAGATTTTAAAAAAGATTGTTCCAAATTACTTTTAAACACGAAATTCCGTAAATTTATTCTTGACCAGTATTAATTTGACTTCGTTTGTCATGCAGGTTCTGAATATTTTTGTCTATATATTTCAAGTTTTTACACGTCTTTAATCACTGTTATATTGATATTGCTTTGTTACGTTTAATTTTAGTGACATCCCGTTATCAGTTTTCTTTGTTTTTTTTCCTTGTATGTGTTTAATTTAAAAACTTTCTGTTGCTCTTAACTTCTTTGACTTATCATTGGAATAGAGTTTTAAATCACCTATGTTGCATGCGAAGCTTATCTGCTTATGGGCATTCACTTGGATGTCTCTATTATTTTATAAATGTTTTTCTTTTTCTTTTGAATTGTAACTAGAGCTCCTTTGTTAATAAAAATCAATCAATCAATCAATCAACTTACCTTTTTTAATTCATTGACATGACAGAAAAAAATTAAAAAATTGTTCAAAATTGTTGAAAGTCCGGTTTCATTTGCAACAGCCATTGGCTAATAACTACTGAAAAATGACTCAACTCTAGAATCAGTTGTTCATACATTCACGGAGTACGTGTAATAAGAAACAATTTCTCTAGTTAAATAGGAAGTCTGAGTTTGTTACGGACCGTTCTTGCTATATACTTTATTCAGAATCGACTTGCATCACACACATGCCATACATGCATTCAATGCGTTCAATTCGCGCATCTCATATTCCTACTGTGACTGTGCTGGTAAAATAAAAACTTTCTGCGAGCTACATAAAAATGGAAGTTTATTCTTTATAGTAACCAGCTAAATATCTAATCACTGAACTTCTTAATTCGCATATTAGATTTTCTAGCAGTCACTGTGAATTCGTAAATGAAAAAATCCCTTGAAGTTTGTGAATTACGAGTTGATTTGATAAGGTAATTGGCTGAAAACCTGAAAAAAGACTCGAATGGCATCAGAAATCCCTACAGTCACTGCGGTAGAGATGGACAAATTAATAATTAGCGTATGCTGAAGATCAAAATTATGCAACCGATGAAATTCAATTGAGATTTTCTAGCATAATTCATGTAATTCATTTCTTCCCAATGGTGGAAGCGTCAAATTGACGTAATACGTCGCTTTATCTCGGTAAAACGGCTTAAAGTCTATAAAACAAAATAAAATCATTATTTTGGACAAGTTACCCACTGAAAAGATTAATTAAATGATTATAACTTTCACCTAATGTTATATTTCATATTCCCTCGAAGCTACGCTTTCATATATCAAATTATCTTTTAGGAAAAGCGCGATTTCAAAACCCCAGCATTTTTATGCTACTGATAAAATAATCTAATGAAAGAACGTGAGTGGTTCCTGCTCAAATCTAATAGATATTTACAATAGTTTGTGTATTTGTTAAGGTTAACTATGCCGCGCACCATATTGTAAGTAGATATAAAGCTCAACGTGTTATATATTAGTTACTAGTCGTTTAGGTCTGCAGTCACCACTGACGTGACCTCACGTAGGAATCTGTTATACTTGGCCATTCTGATTCGTGATACCACCACAGAGGTACGTGGGTCAACTAGTAGTGTTTATTATCGTGTTTGTCATATCCATGTTGTTCAATGGGATTTATAGTGATTGGGAATATTTATAGTTATATTTTTTACTAAACTTACGTGATCCGTACTATATTATTTTAATTAGATTAGTCTATTTATTTCGATAGTTTTAATTTTTTGTTGTTTTGTGTGTGCAGAAAGGTTTCGAAATAAGGACTTGACAAGATTATCGTTAGACACCCATAGTTGGCCTGAAGAAAATGCATGATTTCGATTTTAGTTTTGGTACCTAATGATAGGTTGTTTCCATTATTATTTGTGTTTGTTTACATCAGTTTTATTCATTCTTCCTTTGATAGCAAGAATTTTAATATACGGTATAACGTTAAACGTCGGGGGCCACTGACGGCATTATTTTGATATTAATTTTTTTTATATCGAATGGGGCACGACAATTAATATATGAGGACTACAAAAAAGCATATTTACCACATCTACCGTGTCGAAATTTTCTGGGTAGCTGAAATTTCCACATTAATGATGGAATCATGAAAGATTCATAAACGGTGAGGTGTTCGGGATTAGTACCAGATTTATAAATCAGCTGTTATCACATTTTACAATAGTAATTTTTCAGTATAGCTTTTGACTTTTCTTTGTTTTTAGGGTATATCATTTTCGTTAATTATTCATTTCGTGTTTAGATACAAGGTGGTGGCTGTGACACTTCACAACACAATTGCACATATCAAACAGTGAAACATTTGTGTAAAACATTGCTGAGCCTGTAAATGAACTGAACCATCATGCATGATGGTACCAAAGTCGAGCGACAGAGAAATGTAATACCCATTATGGGAATAATATCTGAATTTGGATTTTTTGATGTCATATGGAAATTCAGGTTGTATAATAATGAACAGGATTTAAGATGACGAGATTTTGGATGATGGGATTCGAGATAGTGGGAAATGGGGTAAGGGGATGTGGGATGGTAGGATGGTAGGATTTGGTATAACGGTATTCTCAAATAGCAGGGTTAACATTCCTTTAGCAACATGAGTTCGGTCAAATGGCACAAAAATATTGAACAAATAATGACCAAATAGCATAGAAACCTCAGATTAATATTGGACCAATCTCTGAAAATGCATCCACAAATCTTGAATGACTAGATACGGGATAGTGATATTCTCATATAGAAGGAAATATCCTATAGATGCCTACTTGTATTTCATGAAACACAACAAATTTACTGTTCCGTACAACTTCCAAATAATTTATGAAGCCATTAGCCTCCTAACAGTTAATTGACCGATGATTGTTTCAGCTAATGTCTCAGCTATGTTACACTGCTGTATAGATGACCTTTAAGAAATTTCACAACCAAACTTGACTAATTTACGACGTAAACGAAAATGAGAAGTATACAACAGGATGGAAAATTTAAATCGCTCGTTATTGATAATACTCGTCAATCGATAATGTTGATAATGCTCGTTAAACAATTCCAATTTAACCACTGAACATAGTAATGATATAAATTGGTCTTCCGAGCCTCAGATTAGTGAGTAATGTGTCCAGACACAATTAGCTCCTTTGAATAAAATAGTTTTAACATATAACTGCACATATAAAATTTTAATATTGATTAATAATTCATGAACGTTGCATGAAGATCGAATAATAATGCATTAATAATGCATGAAGATCGAACTTGAAACGTTGTTCCGCTAAAGAACAGGGATCAACATATACGTATATCAACAATGAGCCAAATATCTGCTAGCAGCGATAAATTGAATTAGCGTATTCAGTATTAATTTCTAAATAAAATATAAATGAAAATAACATTATTTATACTCTTTGTGCATCAGTATTGATGGAAATTTAGAGGCTTCAACAATTTCACATTCATATCAAGCTCACAAATAATTTTAACATTCAATTTCAGGGAAGTTAAAAAAAATAAAAAATTTAGTAAGTCAAGGAATCAAGGACCAAAAAAAATTCTGAACAGCAAGGGAAAGCTCTGACAGCAACAGCATATTGAATTTATATATTTAACATGGAAATTGAAGCATACAAAACCAAAGTTCTTATTTTGATCTCACTTTGCCCGAAATTATTACTGTTCTCGTCAATTTGAACCCAGGTCGCCACAGGAATTCAATTAAAGATTCCAAGTTTTTCTGTCATCAAAGTTTTTCAAAATCAGCGGTGCCAAATATACCTTTATAGTAAAAGCTGTTGGCGGCCAGAATGTGCTAACAGTGACTGTAAACATTGTGTAAAATCCGAGTGCAGACAACAGACAAAGTAGAAAGATAATGTGCACACTGTCGGCTACCACTGGATGTAGACTCCGGGCAAACAACATGCAAACGCTGAGTGTAGAAAACGTGCAAAACGACCATTAAATCATTGGTGTTCCATCATAGATTGCGAGCTGCGATACAAGGCTAGGGCTAAATTCTCACGGATGTCCATATAAAATATATTAATGCCTCTCTAAGAGTATCATATTGGACACAGTGTTGTAGTACTCGAAGTAATATGTAGTTAACTCAACTGCAACGCCACAACCCAAGCTCACCATGAGTGGCGAGAGCTAGCGTGCAGGACAGCATTTGTCCCTACAAGTCACTATATAGACACGTAGCGGTAGCTGCTCCTACAAGTCACTATATAGACAT
>NW_025937973.1:0-1341 GCF_000764305.2 Hyalella azteca | reverse complement strand
TGTAATTCATTCTTCTAGTTTGATATGAAAAGTAGTTGGATCCTGTCTGAGCAGCGGCTCTTGCTTGTGGATGTTTTCTTGTGCCATGTTTGCCCTGTTTTCCACAGTTTGCATCCTGAGCCACTGTATCCACTGACCTACTATAAACACGAATTCAGTGGTTACCTACTCAGAAGAATTTAAACACAATACAGGCTCTCAGGCCCAACGGCCGTCCTCGAGGTCGACCTGTGGCTTTAAGTCTACCCAGTGTAGACACCCCGAAAAGAAGAAGAAGAAGAAGCTCTCAGGCCCAACGAATTGCATTCAAGGAGGTCGGATGGCCAGCGTGCGGCGTCCATCGCGTACCTAAATATCTCTGGTGTCGATTGTAAGCAAAGATCTGGACATCTGGTTACGTGATCGGTAAGAAGAGGTCATCAAATTCATAAGTAACGATCTCGAACCTTGTTGCTTAAGCTTAAGGTGTTTATTTCATTCTTTTTCCGAATATGGGACGGGGTGGGAGTAAACGTAGGAAAAAAACGAGAACAACTAGCCTTTCATCTGGGACGTCTGACCCCGAGGCGGAGATTGAATCTCCCGTTTCGGAGTCGGTACCGATGACAGGGCTGCTTGAAGGTAGTGCAAATAAACTTGGGGACTCTCAAAATCAAAACATCAACAAACCTGATGACTTTCCAAGCCTAGTAAGATGTGAGAAGCAAGCTTCTAGACAGATTGCTGTAGACAAATTGGCAAATAAGGATTAAGGAACAGTTAAACTACAAAGAAAGGCTGGAAATGCAACATGATGGAATTGGGGCAAACTTTGAAGGGTTTTTGTCATATTCTGATTCACTGGGACTGGGAGACCTGTCTGATTCTGATGTCACTGTCAGACGTGTCAGTGATGTGGTTCTTACCTGTGGGCAGAAGCCAACCTCTCATGGCGGCACGGCCTTTCTGATGTGACAGGTTTTGCTGACTGTCCATGGGCAGGAACAATTTTTGCTCCCCATTTTCACTGCGAGCAAAAAAGACTATGGATGACTTGAATATGACTTATGTGGGATGTGCTGCAGATCTACTCTCATGGCTCACCAATTCCACCATGGGTTGAAGTTGATTGCTCCATGCACTACTCACCTTTCTTTGCAGGGCAGCCGGTTGGAGAGATGTCGGAGTCAGCTGCTCTTAACATTCTTAGAGACCTACAACTGCATGGTGCCAATCCATAGGTTATTCAAAAGAACCTGTTCTTATGTCATTTTGAACCGATCAACGCTTCTTTACGGACCGATCGTAAAACACACCTTCACCGGCAAAAGCTTTCACACTTCTGAAGAAAGGTGAGCTGAC
>NW_025937972.1:0-677 GCF_000764305.2 Hyalella azteca | reverse complement strand
ACAGTCCAGATACTCCCTGACAGTCCAGATGTTCCCTGACAGTCCAGATACTCCCTGACAGTCCAGATACTCACTGACAGTCCAGATGCTCCCTGCCAGTTCTGATGCTCATATTATCTACTGATTCGCAGTAACTTTACGGAAATTCATTAAAAACATTCATTTTCTATAAAGTAGCTGAATGTTAAGAAAACAAGGTTTTGTTCCTCATAGAAGCACAAATTTTAACATAAATTTTTAAATTTTTGAAGGTCTCCTTCATTCACAAATGTCTCTTATAACCTCAACGGACATGCTGAGGCGTTAGTCAATTTCACTTCACTCTCTCTTTTGCAATTATATTGTCCAGCCACGTACTTCATTTTTAATAATTCTTATAGGTTAATATATCTGCAGTACTCGGAGGTATGGAAACGAACGCTGACGCCTTGAATAGAAAGAACACAGATAGCCATCAGTCAACTCCGTCTCCTTACTCGGTAAGATCGTCTAAAGTTGCTGTTTCCGCACTTTGTCCCTGCAATGAAGTGCTTCCTTTTGAACGTGTCACTGCTGCCGGCACGCACATTTCTCACGAAGTTGTCATGAAATGGTGAGCTCTTGTGTGTCACAACGTGAGAGTGACATGCCTTCTCAGATACGTGTACGTGAGGGTAACAAGAACCCTCGTAGAGTGA
>NW_025937971.1:0-445 GCF_000764305.2 Hyalella azteca | reverse complement strand
AAGCTACGTATATCTGAAATTGACTTTCAAGAGCAGTTTTTTCCCCACACATTCATCAGGCCGAAACAAGGTGCAATTCAGTGCGTTCCTATTTAAAAAATAAGTGCATGATTATTGATGCTGTTAGTGATTAAATTCCAAGTATTGAGCGTAGTATCCACATTGAAAACTAATTGCGTATTTTTGTCTAACATAGTGTAGTTTGAAAAATGCACTTCTGTCTGATAATAATGGACGGTCATGTGACCTAATTAAAAATTAGTAGTCGACCGATAATTCGCCATCGGGCATGTGCGTGAAAGGACGTTTTCCGCTTCTGGGCAATGGAAGTTTCATCACAATTGCACCTGCTTTCTCATGCAGCAATAGAAATCTGCACACACCTTGAATGCTTACTACACACCTAATTTATCCCTCAAACCTTTCTTCAATTTCTTCCCTTAAT
>NW_025937970.1:0-356 GCF_000764305.2 Hyalella azteca | reverse complement strand
CTAATTTTTTTCACTAAAAAATAAGAAAAAAAGGCCTATTGTATAATTGTCATAAAAAATTCTCAACTTGAGTGCAAAATGATACACTTTTTCTATTCTCTATTCTATAGCTTAATAGCTCTACTACTACTGTAAGTCAGTAACTGTAGTATACTTGCGATTGAGCAAGTAAAGTGACAGCCAAAAATCCGCACAATCTGACACAGAATGCGCACAAATAATTTAAATGGTTGTATTTAAATAATACCAAAACAGACTGATGGTTACAGATAGACTGAGTCACTGAGATAGTCAGATACTAGTAATATTATGCACTAGATTGAATGATTGATCAGATCACATTCAGGTTTAGCTTA
>NW_025937969.1:0-872 GCF_000764305.2 Hyalella azteca | reverse complement strand
GGAATAATAAAATATTGATATACCTGCAGTTTAGATATTGTTTGAGATTAAAAAATCACTCGACTGAAATACAGTGGAATAATAAAATATTGATACACGTGCAGTTTAGACATTGTTTGAGATTGAAAAATCACTCGACTGAAATACAGTAGAATAATAAAATATTGATACATGTGCAGTTTAGATATTGTTTGAGATTAAAAAATCACTCGACTGAAATACAGTGGAATAATAAAATATTGATACACTTGCTGTTTAGATATTGTTTGAGACTAAAAAGTTCACTCTTTCACTGTATTCAAGTTTGATGGTTTGAAAATGAGGATTAATACCAACGTGTTCTCCATGCCATAATTAAGTTCAGGACGTCCCAATGTTGCGGGGGTGGATGTATAATCGACCGGAAAAATATTAAAATTACTACCAGTTTCTTGTTATTATTAAAAATTATAAGAACGAATATCAATAAAGCTGGAAGGAAAATAAAAAGTCTTTGACAATGTAGATATGTATGTCAATGTCTTTCATGTGGGGGGGAAAACAGGTACTCATCATTGGAGCACGACAGGTTAGAGCGCTCGTATTAGAGACGACCAAGAGCGTTAGTTTTCTCTCGACGTCAAGTTCCATATTCTAGATGAGTATCCATTGTCAATAGATATATTATCTTTAGTCTTACTTCATTTTAGACTAAAAACGACAACCTTAAACTATCAAAAAACTTGTAAAATGTAAAAATTACTAAAAAATAACGATATTGAGTCAATCAAAGTGTATGCAAATGGTTCCAAACGCGAAATTATTGTTCAGTCATAGATATCATTTCAAATGCAAATTTTCTTCTCCTTGCACTTTGCAAAAAAAAAATCAGT
>NW_025937968.1:0-422 GCF_000764305.2 Hyalella azteca | reverse complement strand
CCTACAGCGGGGATCAGCCGAACGATAATGACTAAAGAGAAAATTGTGTAAGCGACGTTAACTTCTTAAACGGTGTTGCCAAGGTAAAGGGAAATTAAAATTTATTAGAAAATAAAACTCGCAAAATGTGTAACATTCCAGTTTAATGAGTCGGAAAACTTGTGAGTAAATATAAATTCTTGCGTTGTTTCATAACATTTTATCAACATGTGATTTTTTGTTAAAATTAATTATTCGATTTCTTCATCATTGTATATACGCCGTTCGTTAATCTCTTTTTAGGAGGCTTAGTCGACGCTCATAAGCTCGATCGTAGGCATTACTTCCTTAACCTTGCCTTGGTGCAGACCTCGTGTTACACCGCATTAACTTGCTGCCGTCTTCGGTGAAACCTTGCTTATCTTTAACTTAATTTGAGTTTG
>NW_025937967.1:0-739 GCF_000764305.2 Hyalella azteca | reverse complement strand
TGACTTCTTTTCTTAGAATTTGATTAGAATCGCGGACATTTGAGGGCGAAAATTTCATTTCAATATAGGTTTTGGGTCAGATCTATGGTATGGGCTTGTTTTATGTTAACACTTTGGCTCCGATTGCTTCATCTTGTACTATTATTTAATTTTTTGTACTGTTTTTAAACAGGGTTGCCAGACGGTCATTTTTTCCGGAAAAATTCCGTGATTTCGTTTTTCTCAATTGCGTTGGCTGGCTAAAATTTATGATAGGGGTACTTCCTCATTAAATTTTAAATACTGCAAATAGAAAATAAATGGAATTTTTATAGCGGAGCCTACAAATAAACTAGTATATATTGAGTTATCGGCCTTTTTGGCCTTTTTTGTTCTCGGATATGGCCGATTTTAATCAACCTGAATTATGTACCACTACGTCCTGGATAAATACATTTTGTGGTACGCATATGTACCACTTCGGAGTCAGCATGTTAACGATTACGTATTTGATAATTCTAATCGAGTGTAGTAAGTTTAATAACCAAGCGCTAATCAGCGTTAGAGTACGTCTGCTGCTTTCAAATCATGAGCTCATGCCCATGCACATTAGACTAAATATACTCGGACACACTAAATACTCTTTAAATATTGCAATATTTGATAAGACCTGGTTTCGTCACGCAGTAACTAACTTGCTTATTTGATCTCAGGGGCTAATATCACCTTATGAATATTCTAATCTTACGAGGTCTTCAGA
>NW_025937966.1:0-426 GCF_000764305.2 Hyalella azteca | reverse complement strand
ATCATACAACTAAGTAGGACAAATAAGTCGTACAACTAAGTGGGACAAATAAATCATACAACTAAGTGGGACAAATAAGTCGTACAACTAAGTGGTACAAATAAGTTGAGGTGTTGAAGTCACTTCCTCACCAACTTTGTATATAACGCAAGCAAAGTAAGAGAGTATCCTATATAATCCTGAACAACGGCGACGTGTTTAGCTTGTATTCTTATATATCCATTTGAGTGTTTTGTGTGTATAAACGGTGTTTTGTGGTATATCC
Source organism: Hyalella azteca (assembly GCF_000764305.2). Taxonomy (NCBI): domain Eukaryota; kingdom Metazoa; phylum Arthropoda; class Malacostraca; order Amphipoda; family Hyalellidae; genus Hyalella; species Hyalella azteca. The sequence goes on along the minus strand of NW_025937966.1, from coordinate 161 downwards.
ATAGTGTATTTAAGGTGTGTCAATGATGTATTCAAAGAGTGTTTCCTCGGCGTGTCAAGGATGTAGCCATAAAGTGTACCGGTGTATCTACGGGGATCAGTGTGACGTTGAAGTATCAACGACGTGATCAAAGTGTTTCAGCGATCTATCCATGGCATGTT
>NW_025937965.1:0-451 GCF_000764305.2 Hyalella azteca | reverse complement strand
CTTTGAACATTCTCTATTAAATTTCTGTCCTTTTCAAATCTCGGTGACCACACAACGTTTCCAAACTCTAGACTCGGGCGTACGACGGCAACAAAATTATGGGCAAAACTGGAACGAAGTTTTTTTCTGATCAACTAAATATATTTTTTTTCTAGTCAAGAATACATTTTTTCATGTCAGGACGAATTTTTTATCGCAAGGATATATTTTTCAAGCCAAGGATATATATTTCTATGTCAATGAAATATTTTTCTTCACGTCAGTGATCTTTCGAGTTCCTTAATGCAGAAGCGATGAAGCAGTTGTTTGTTGCTGCCGTGCGCCCAAACCTAGAGTTTGGAAACGTCGCGTGGTCACCGAAATTTGAAAAGGACCAAAAATTTAGTCGAGAGTGTTCAAAGACGTGCAACAAGGATTATTTCAGGCTTAAAAGGCAAGTCCTATGAGGAAA
>NW_025937964.1:65330-66251 GCF_000764305.2 Hyalella azteca | reverse complement strand
GGGTGGTGCTGTGGTGGGTGGTGCTGTGGTGGGTGGTGCTGTGGCGGGTGGTGCTGTGGCGAGCTTAATCTCAAGATAGAAGTTAATATTAATATAAGGATTGATCGTACGATCGAGATTAATCCAAATATCATGATAAATCCTAAGATCTAGATTAATCCTCATGTCTAGATTCATCCCATCAACGATGTTGACATAAGTTTTATGTGTCCCTGGAGGCCAATTTCCACATTATTTACTGCAACGTCAACATGCCATGTTGCCAACAACATCACAGCCTCGCCAGGTGCCGTTGGCGACATTCAACATGCTACACTCATAAGAATGAAGGGGTCGAATTGTTTAACTGGTGACACATTTTCTGTACCCAACGCTAAGACGCACATTTATCATGCCAAACTTGATCTGCATGATCCATATAAGGGTAAAAATGGGATCATTATTTAAAAAAAGAGTATTTAACAGAAAAATATTTAAAATTAAATATGGGATCTTAAATTATCACATGTTTCTTTCTCATGTTCAACATAAGTAACATTTGATTGATTGTTTGTTAGTGACTTAGAACCTAAACATTGAATTTAATTAATTTAAATTTTTCAATTTATCAGTTGCTCAAAACAATTGATTTATTAACGAAACATTCATCTTATTAACAAAAACTTTATCTTGTAACATTACTTTCCGGATGTCAAATGTGATAACATAACGTGCGATTATATTTTAATCTTTAACCTGATAAAAACGTATAACCATCCCGACCACCACCACTCCACCACTACACCACCACCACCACCACCAACACCACCACCACCACCAACACCACCACCACCACCACACCACCACCACTACCACACCACTACCACACCACCATCACCACACCACCACCACCCCACCACCATCACCACACCACCATCACCA
>NW_025937964.1:64148-64992 GCF_000764305.2 Hyalella azteca | reverse complement strand
ACCACCACCACCACCTTACAACCACCACACCCCCCACACCACCACAACCACCACTACACCACCACCACCACCACCACCACACCACCACCCGTCACCATGGCAACCCCCACGGCAGCAACAATCGATGTCGTCGCTGCGCTGCGGCCGAATTACTCAAGGGCGGAAATCAAAGAAAAAAATCACACCTGTGCCCTGGATATTTCCTTATATTGATTTCAATGCTAAATGAATATCGTATACACATGATTAGGATGGTGAATATCAAACATGTATGAATTTATTGCTAAATATCTATGAAATATTCATGTGTGTATGTACATGTCCGGTGTATATCAGGCGTCTCGTTCTATTCATTATAATTATATTCTAAGATTAGATAATCTGTAATTGAGACGTAATATTCACTAGAACTGGTAAAGATTAATAACGAAGTACTGGACTTAAGTCAGCATGGACAACTTCACGTGACACGTGACCATCAGACGGTCAGGACTCTAGCTAGTAGCGGGCGGAAGCTGTGATTCTATAAAAGGACTAGGAACTTTAGTAACGCCCCAGTAACTGACAAGTCCACCGCCATGCCTATCAAAATTTTGAGTTGGTGGCGACCCTGAATTAGGAATCGCCTAGGCCTCGGACCGAACGTAAATCAGCTTCTCTCTGTCCGCCAAAAATTTAAAAGCAAAGAAAATAGCCAGAAAATTCACCATTTCTTAAAAAGGAAAACGTTTCGGAGACCAGCTCCATCATCAGTTCAAAACATAGAACAAAGGTACAAACAATTAGTAGATGTGTATAAGAGACAGGCCCGAATCTTACCCAACAAAATTAACCAATTACCCCC
>NW_025937964.1:61239-63661 GCF_000764305.2 Hyalella azteca | reverse complement strand
GGCGTATGTCGGTATGACATCTCGCAACTTTTATACTAGGCTGGCGGAGCATAAAGGAAGGAGTTTTAGAACAGGAAACCTGCTTGCGCATCCCCCTCATTCAGCAGTACGCGTCCATGCCGAGCAGTGCAACGTGCCAGTGTCCGATAGTGATTTTCGAATTTTAGCCTCCACGACCGGTGTTTCCGACTTGCGAATTCTAGAGTCCCTTTATATTTTTAAACAAAAGCCTATTTTAAATGCCGCTAATAGTTCATATCCCCTCGAAATTGTAAATAGATAGATTTGTGCCCGTGTTTGCTTCATTCTTGTTTGTTTCTCATTTGACGATTTATGCATCAATGTGAATTTATTGCTAATTATTTGTACCTGTGTTTTAGGTTTTGAACTGATGATGGAGCTGGTCTCCGAAACGTTTTCCTTTTTAAGAAATGGTTAATTTTCTGGCTATTTTCTTTGCTTTTAAATTTTTGATAAACTTGCGATTTAAGCAGTCAAGTGATTTTAATACTCTCTGTCCGCTTTTTGGTCTACATTCCGGTCCCCGAATCAGACAGCTACCAAAGCCTAGTGAGGGGACTGAGGGGATTCTGCCAACTCTTGCCCTACTCTCAGGAGACCATAAAGTCGGCCAGGAGGTTCTGACTAGTCGCTGATTGCGATCAGTTGGCCAACTGATCTAGGATAGCTTACGCGAACATAGCAACTCTGGGGCAGAGGCTGAAGCCTAGCCCGAATTTTGATAGGGATGTAACTCGAGTTACAACTAATCCGACCTAACGGTCATAGTATTATGCCTGTGCTATAACTCTCATGTATTAACACTCCGTATCAAGATAAGTTCTATATACAGATAGTGTTTTACTTACCCCTCACGCACCTAGTCAACTAATCCTCAAGTAGAAACATATACAAATATATATCGAGGATATTCGTGTCCAGGATATTCAAAGAGACTAATCGTGGTGGGATATTGCCTGGTAAATTATTATTTCTTCTGTAATGGAATCGCGAGATGTTGAAAAGGAGGAAATGAGACAGTTGGAGTAGAAATTTAAAGCATACATTTTTTTTAAATCAAATTAAAGATGTGACTTTGATGGAGGTTTCATGTTAAATTGTGAATGGGTCTTTCTTTAATTAAGTAATTTGCAAAAACTTTGTCACAACTCCGGCACTTGTAACAACTTGTTCACAACTCCGGCACTTGTAACAACTTGTTCACAACTCCGGCACTTGTAACAACTTGTTCACAACTCCGGCACTTGTAACAACTTGTTAACAACTCCGGCACTTGTAACAACTTGTTCACAACTCCGGCTCTTGTAACAACTTGTTCACAACTCCGGCACTTGTAACAACTTGTTCACAACTCCGTGATTTGTAACAACTTCTTCACACTTTACTCTATCCTGGCATTTCGTGACCTAACACGAAACATCTCATTTATTTCAGTGTACATGCCTACGTTTGGTTACGGAGGCAAATTTTTCAAATATAGGCTGTTTTCACAAACAATTTTCACAGTTTGTTTGTATATCAAATTGCTGCACTGCTCGTATCATCCTGATTCTCTCTAATTCTATCGAAAAACGTACGAGTTTAAATGATATTTTCGATTTTAGTTTCACTGTTTCAGTAATGAATGATATTTTTCCCCAGAAGTCTTTCAAAATTTAATTTCCAAGCTCAATTTTTTCCGATTTCCGACTTCACATTTAAAGAAAATGGCATTCTAGATACATCATTTTCATTCTAGATAGATCATTGCCGATTGATATGCTAAAATGATGACGATGAACTGCATTTGACTGAGCAATGGCGCTGCTTCGTCATCGTATCGACGTGTAGCCGAGCCTTGGCATTGACCTTAAGTAACCCGAGGGCTCCCCTCACGTCCCCTCACTTCCCCTCACTTCCTCTCACTTCCCCTCACTTCCCCTTACTTCCCCTCACGTTCCCTCACGTCCCCTCGCGTCCCCTCGCGTCCCCTCGCGTCCCCTCACGTCCCCTCGCGTCCCCTCACGTCCCCTCACGTCCCCTCGTGCCCTGGACTTGTAACAATCATCCCTCAATGCTAACATTGATCATTGGACAATTAGTCTATTACTCTTCATGAACTGTCACTATATATACTTCAGTATAAAAGCTTACACGTCTATCCAAAATTCATTTCCTTCTTCTTTATAACCGCTATTTTCTTCCTACTTCCTTCTCTCTTTCTCTCTCTCTCTCTCTCCCTCTCTCCCTCGGTCTCTCTCTCTTCCGTCGATGAAGAGAGCGGCAGTGTTGTCAGCCGTCTCTGCACCATATCATGTAGTGCCGTCTCTGCACCATATCATGTAGTGCCGTCTCTGCACCATATCATGTAGTGCCGTCTCTGCACCATATCATGTAGTGCCGTCTCTGCACCATATCATGT